>NC_045702.1:165798-277169 GCF_009834535.1 Camelus ferus | reverse complement strand
AGTTTTTAAACCTTTGCAAGGAAGACGAATGACATGTTGAGGAAATAAATTTGGTGGTTTAGCTAATTTCCTATATTCACATGATGATTCTAGGAAAGGACTCAGGAGTGACCTCCATCAGCTTCATCAGCTCCAGGGCAGGTGTACATTTAGCTCCGTGACGAAGGACACCGGCTTCTCCTGCAGGGCACCTGCATCATTGAGGTTGGAGGCTTGGCAGGGGTGAGAGACTAATGCAGGTTCAACTTTGTCCTTGCTCTCCTCCACTTCAAGTCCATTTTCCCATGCAGACTGCCTGCCCTGCTGGTTTTATGCCCCAGCCCCAGACACAGAAGCAAAAGCCTTACAGACTGTTCAACAGGCTCCCATAATTGTCTAAGGTAAAATCTCTGTTGTGGGTCCTTTATTCTGTATCATTCCTAGTGGCTCTGTTTCTCTGATTAAATCCTGACTGGTACAGTTACTGAGGCACTGATGAATAAGGCAGGGAACTGATGTTTTTCATTATAAGCTATTTAGAATTACTTGCCTTTTTAAAAAAAAGTACATGGATTACTTTGATAAATTTTTAATTGAAAAACAATGAAGGATATCACATAGGAAAAGATGAACAGATTGGATTATTTAAAAATACTTTAATTTCTACCTGTCAAAAGAGGTGTATACAAAATTTAAAACCAGATAACTCTCTCTTCTCCCTTTTTCTCTTTTTTCTGTTTAAGTGGGAATCATTAACCAGTATTTCTTATTCAGCATGACAGACTAGCATGAAATAATCACTCAACTACAAACAGAAAAGCTACAATCATAACCTCAACTTCTTGAAACATCGTCACTATTTGGAATTATCCTAACTCCTGTGTCCCACCCGAAGCTGGGTAGAATGGAGGAAGTTTATAACAAAAACACCTATGTCTTTAGTACTTGTCCACATGGATAGGGAAGGTGCGAGTGAAAGAGACAGTAACCTTAGAATAAAGAGTGAAGGTGCTGTTGGGAAGATACAATTAAAAAAAAACAAACAAAACTCCCAACCCAGAAATCCTCTCCACGAAGGTCGCAGAGGAAGTAAACACTTACTCTTTCCTGAACATTTAGCCAGAGTGTGCTATTCACCACAGGCAATTGGCTGAGGCTGCAAAGACAAAGAATGCTCACCCTTTAATACAGCCAAGCAGGTACAGCCCATTACATACATGTTCTTAAGACAAACAGTAACTAGTCCTCGGCAAAGAGAACTTGACAGCGCCATTAGTCACGTGCAGGTATTCCTAAGTTCACCTGTGATGGGGGCGATCACCTGTGTTAGCTAACTGACTTTATGTGGGGCAGGGGACAAACTCGTATCTTTACGATGGAAGTACTTTTACAGCTTGGAACACCGAAGTTAGGCTCTTACCCTCCCACAGAAACTGGAGGTTGGGGTGCTGTCTCTCACATTTACATTTCAGAGAGATGGCTCCCAGGTCCTTGAGAAACACTCCTAGGTTGTAAAGCTGACAGGCTTATTTAGTTTCTAAACAGATACATTTCAAAGAGATGAGAAGATACTTTAAAGTTTTCTAAGGTAAATATTCTGATATAGAAAGGAAATCAAGCTTCTTCTTTTAAACTCTTATTTGTCCTTACAGTGCCCTACATTTGGAAGAGGGAGGAAGTGGGCAGCTTCCTGACCCAGGCCTCGGCCGGGTCAGGGCTGCTATTAATACCTGCATCTGTGAGGGTTTCAACATGGCGGCCCCTGAGCTCAGGCTCAGAGACCCATCCTCCACTCACACAGCCTTATGACCTAGATTATGGCTTACTTAACAAGTCTAAGAGGTTCTGAATTTATGGACAAAGGGCAAAACTGTAATCCCCTGCCAAAGGGAAATTCATTTTCTTTTCATTCTCCACATGCACTTGTCAATGCTTTGTACCTAGCAGGTTCACAAAAATTATCTCTTTTTTTATATTTAAAGAATTAATCATGTGGATTTTGAACACGTTTTAAGATTCCGCCTCCTTCCCCCCACCTTTCACTGGTGAGTCACGAACGCACTAGAAAAACCCCTGTAGCTTTAAAAACAAAAACAAAAAAACCCCCAAAACTGCTGGGAGGTCCCACAAGGCAATTAATTAAACCATTATCTCTGGGAGTGAGACAGGGACTTCACTAGTTTCCAAAGAATCTAGTAAAACTTAAAAATACAAAAAAATGTTTGAAGTTCCAGAGGCGATTCTCATGTGAAGCCAGAAATGAGAACCGTTGTTTTCAAGCTAGTTCTCTCTTGCATATACAATTCAGCTGATAAAAGCTTCAGTTTCTACAAAGTGAGAAAGAGGTCTGCTAGCATCCTGCTTTGGGGCAATTTAGGAAGATCATCAAAGGCCTGTTTATATCAATTAACCCTGATGAAGGTAATTCCTCACCTGTCAAGGAAACTGACACCCGCCAATCACAGCTCTCCAGCTCAGCTGTGGCCTGTTTACCTGACCCTTGAAAACGGAACCTGCTCCTCTCTTGAATCCCTCCTTCTGGCCAATCGTGACGTTTCCACGTTGCCTCTAACGCTGGGTGAAACTCGCTCCTGCCCAGAATCCTGGGAGTGGGCTGCACTGCGTGTGAGGCCCTGCGCTCCCCCAATCCATGGGTTGTGTTCCCTTGACTAAAGGACATAAATTTGTTACTAAAGTGTTTTAGGTTTGTCCTTTGACAGTTTTGGCGCAGAAAGAAGTCCTGAAGGCAGCTGTTGGAGGTACCGAGAGGCTCCTGGACGAAGGTGAGGGTAGCCTTAAAGCTCTTCAGGTACACCACCTCTTTGCCGCTCTGAGCTCTTCCAGTTTGTCCGCATCCTTCCAGGTGGAAAATTGGGGTGTGAGAAACTCCAAATTTTTCAAGGTAAGACTTAATGGGCAGCAAGATTTGGGTTTGTGGCCAACCTCATCTACGAGGTAAGCGCCTCCGGGAGGTCCTGACCGGTCTCGGGAACCGTGCACAGGCAGCCAGAAACAGGAAGCCTGGTTGACTTAGGGAGGATATTTCAACAAGGGGAAATAATAGGTACCTCTCAATCTAAAGGAAGCAAGATGCCAGCTGTTAGGGGACTCGCAAAGCCTCAAGGTCAAGTCCACAGCGAAAACCATTGGGGCATTTGGGGAAATAAATTAAGAACTTTCGGGCTGTTTTGACCAACGGCACACCAGAATCTAAGAAGGCAGGATTCGAAATACTAAAAGCCATTAGGAGGCGTTCTGGCGTGGCGTGGGGCGGGCGCGGCGGGCGCTGGGTGGGCGGGGCGGGCGCTGGGCGGGGCCGGGGGCGGGGTTTCCCCGACACCCCTACCCGTCGGGCGAGAGCCCCACCCTTCCGCTAGCCAGGCCCGCCCTACTCACCTGTGCCCTGCGGCGCGAGCCCACGGCGGCTCCGGCCCCGGCCCCCACCCCAGCAGAACCCCCGCCTTGGGCAGCCAGAGCTCCGTGTCTCCCCGGGGCGACGTGATCGCCGGGGAGGCAGCAGGCACTTCCCCCGCGAAGGCTAACGGACGGGAGAACGGCCACGTAAAGAGCAATGGAGACTCATTCCCCCTAGGATGAAGGAGAGTCGCCCCGGGTGAACGGAACAGAAGAGGTAGCCGGGGCCGCTGGCGATGCCGTCGAGCCGGCACCCCCTAGCCAGGACGGTGAAGCCAAGGGAGAGCCTCCCCGCCCCCCGCAGGGGACACCCAAGAAGAAGAAATTCTTTCAAAAAGCCTTTCAATTTGAGTGGCCTGTCCTTCAAAAGAAATCGGAAGGAGGGCAGGGGTGATTAGTCAGCCTCCTCACCCACAGGAAGAGCAGGAGCAGGGGGAGATCAGAGCCTGCAGCAAGGAAGGCATTGCCCAGGAAGGGCGAGGCTGTTGCCACCCTTGAGAGCCGGGAGCCCCAGGCCAAAGTGGCAGAGACTAGCGCTGCCTTCAAGGGAGGAGACACAGAAGAAGAGGCAGGGTCCCAGGCCAGAGAGTGGCCCTACACCAGCAAGCGAGCAGAATGAGTAGCTGGTTGCGGGCAGGTGGGTGATTTCTAAGCTGCAAAAACTGTACTGTCATTGTGAGGTCACTGCCTGGACCTGGTGCTCTGGCTGCCTTCCTGTGCCAGGAATGGAAGGGGATGTTGCCCCCTAGCCATGTTCCCTCTCCTCCTCTCCCTGTGGTTGCAGATAGATTCTCCCATCATCCAGTTGATCTTTCTCTTGAGGCCAGTTGAAGATGGTCCCTCCCAGTTTCCCAAGTTAAGTTAGTGATGTGAAATGCTCCTGTCGTGGCCCTGCCTCCTTCCCTGTCCCCACTCCTGCAGAGGGCAATTGTTGTTTTTCTAACCCAGTTCTTTTCTAAATCCCTGAGCGGGATGTGGGGGTGCCTACACTCCCAAACCCTGAGTGTCCAGCCTTCGCCATTGAGTTTTTAGTCTTTTG
Organism: Camelus ferus; assembly: GCF_009834535.1. Classification (NCBI taxonomy): domain Eukaryota; kingdom Metazoa; phylum Chordata; class Mammalia; order Artiodactyla; family Camelidae; genus Camelus; species Camelus ferus. Next base: position 272,737 of record NC_045702.1, on the reverse strand, counting down.
TGCTGTGCCTAGTGGTACCTGGGCTGGGGAGGACACTGGCCCTGACCAAGTTTTTATAAATTTACTCAAGTTCAAACCTCCACCTTGTGAATCATCTGTGTCTCTTTTTTGACTTAGTAAACAAATACGAAGCTTTGGGGTCTGGGGGGGGGGGTCTGTAATGTGAAACAACTTGTCTTTTTTCCCCCCACCAATTGTTGTAAATAACTTAGAAACCCTAGATTTGTACTTTTTTTTTCCTAACTGCTGAAACCATTCTCTTCTACCTGGTTTTAATGTAACATTTGGAAAAGGAATAAATGTCCCTTAGAAAAAAAACATTAGGATGTCCACCACTATAAAGAAATCTCATAAAAACGTAACTATTGCTAATGAGCATCTTAGAGCTAGTGCTGCAGAATTGGTGGACACAGCTGTTAGAGCTCTGGCTCCTTAAGCCTAAGACTGCTAGGATGAGTTGGTCACCAAATGGGTTAGATAGACACTAGGTCACCTGCCAACCTTAAGAAAATTTCCATGCGGCGAGGTACACTGTGAAACACCACACAGTCTCCAACCAGCAGTGATACATACTTCAGAAGTAGAATTGCTGGATCATGTGATAGTTCTGTTTAATTTTTTCAGAAACTTTCATATTGTTTTCCATAGTGGCTGTACCCATGTACATTCTTATCAGCAGGGCAAAAGGGTTCCCTTTCTTCCATACCCTTGCCAACACTTGTTATTTCTTGTCTTTCTGATATTAATCATTCTGATAGGTTTATGAGTTTATTGCACTGCGGTTTTGTTATGCATTTCCCTAATGATTTGTGATGTTGAGCATCTTTTCCTATACCTGTTGGCCAGCTGTCTGTCTTCTTTGGAAAAAAGTCTATTCAGATCCTCTCCTCATTTTCTAATCAGATTATTTCATTTTTGCTATTGAGTTGCATGAGTTTTTAATATATTTTAGATATTAATCCCTTATTAGATACATGATTTGCAAGTATTTTCTCACATTTGGTAGGTTGCCTTTTCAGTTTGTTGATGGTTTCTTTTTCTGTACAGAAACTTTGTATGTTGATGTAGTCCTACTTGTTCATTTTGCTTTTGTCACCTTTGCTTTTGGTATCAATTCCAAAAAATTATCACCAAGACCAGAGTCAAGATTACACACTATGTTTTCATCTGGGAGTTTGATGGCTTCAGGTCTTAAGTTCAAGTCTTTAATCCATTCTGAGTTAAATTTTGTGGATGGTATAAAATAGGGGTGCAGTTTCCTTCTTTTGCATGTGGCTGTCCGGTCTTCCCAGTACTGTTTATTGACGATACCATCCTTTCCCTGTTGCGTGTTCTTGGCTCGTTTGTCATAAATTAATTGACCATAGAGGTGTGGGTTTATTTCTGGGCTGTCTATTAAGTTCCCTTGATCTATGTGTCTGTTTTTAGAGCAGTACCAGACTATTTTGATTACTAAAACTTTTTAACATAGTTTGAAATCAGCATAGTGCTTCCATATAAGTTTTCCTTAAGATTGCTTTTGCTCTTTGGAGTCTTTTGTGGTCCCATATACATTTTAGGCTTGCTTGTTCTATTTCTCTGAAAAATGCCATTGGGATTTTTCTAGCGATTGCATTGGATCGGTAGGTTACTTTGGTTATATGGATATTTTAACAATATACTTCCAATCCATGAGCACAATGTATCTTTCCATTGATTTGTCTTTTCAAGATACTGTCTTAAACGAGTTACAACAGAGGGCTTCAGAAATCTTATGAGTGAAGTTGCTCTTGGTTCTGTTTCTGTGTTGATCGAGGAGAACACTTATGAGTGGACAGGGTAGAATGCTGTAAGGCCATGGGTTTTGGACTCACCTGGGGTTAAATACAAGATCATTGAAATAATCTCCTCAGGCAGTTGAGGGGATTCAACATGGTGGTAAGGTGCACAGACACAGTGTCTGGCAGGGAGTGAAAGCACAGTGCTGCTGCGGCTTGGCACACTTTAGAAAGCTCAGTTGGGAGAATGGATTGTAAACAGAGAACCATGTACCTGGTGATGCTGGTTCAGCTGGTGTCCATTCCAGTTAGGCTGGTCCTGTGCTTATTACTCACAGGCGAAAAAAGGTAAGGTAGGAAATTCTACTCTCCCTGGGTTTGTTCTGAGGTCTTTTTTCTGGTAGTGATGGTGGGTTGCTATGTCAATCTCACATCCTCCCTGCCCGCCCGCCCCCTTGGGATCAGTGCGCACTGATCATAGTATAAGATACAGGAGGGAGTCTTCACAACCTCTGGCCTTCCTCTCCATCAGATGCCAAGAGGGCGCCAGTGAGGAACGATTTCGATCCCACCTCTGCTGTGCTGGACCATCAGCCTCTGGGTCAGTCCCTTCAAAACCAAGGCTCTGTGGTGATGTCAGTCACAGCTGCAGGTGTTTCTGAGATGCCAGGAAGTGGTTGTGATCAGAGGCCATAGGGTAGTTTGGATCTATATCCGATCCACCAACGCCCTGCCCTAAAACTAGGGTTAAGGTTTTCACTGTCCTCAAATGACAGTAACACGTTTTTAATATTTTACTCATCATTTGAACTGACTGATCCATCTTCAGATTTTTGTCACCTGACTGTACTTAAAATAAATATCGAGGCCACAATGCCTTATTTCAGTTTTCTGTCTGAAATCTCTGAAAACGTCTCTTTCGATACATGGTTGATGGTATTTTTTATCCTGGAACATTCCTCTGCTTTTTGTTTTTGGTTTGTTTGATTATTGGAAACTTCCTGGGAATCCTATGCTAGTGCTATAAAAATGTCAGTTTACTTAGGAAATGGGTAAACTCCATGACATAAAGTCAGTGTTTCACATTTTACACTTTTATTTTTTCTTCTTTATATTTGTAAGCATGGAGTATTTTACTATTGGAATACAAAATGTCCATTTAATTTAAGAATCCATGAAATATCTCCTGAAACTATTGTAGATGGCCAATTTCCACTGCTTTTACAATCAAAACTGATTCCTAGTCAATCATACATGTTCTAATCTAAAAAAAAAAGTCTTGAAATATTAGATTTTGGTTTTTTTCCCCCCCTTATTTATTCAAAGGAGGATTATTCCAATTTCAGTTAAGAAATAAGAATGATTCATTCACAAATGCTTATTGATTGATCACCAGTGTAAGGAGCACTTTTCTAGGTAACAGCGGTGAACAGTATGCACGAAACCTGGCCTTTCTGTGGCATTTTCCATGTAACACAGAGGCAGCTGGACGTGGTGAAACAAACCAGCCTTGCAAGTTACTAGCTGGTGCTCACAGTAAGTGTTCTCCCAGTTAGATTCTAATAGATGACTAGATTAGGAATTATTGATCTTGATTAGGAAAGTATCAAAGGATGGTGAGACCACCACTCAGTATGTATAAAGCTGAACTTTTTGCTTGTTATACTAATTATGAGCTATGCCGGTTAGGCCTGGCTTCGTAGCAGAGCAGACTGCTGGCCTTATACACGGGGTTTCTGGAAGCTAGAAATTCAGGAATGGGCAGACTCCGAGTGGTATAAATGGGGTGACGTCATCCATAGCAGGGGGTCTTGTGGGCGAGGTTGGTGTTACTTTATTTTTTTCGCTTGGGAGGCCTTTTATGCCAAGCTCTCATGTCACCCAAAGACTGGTGACATGATCTCATGGGTCTTCGAGCATCTCTGCTTTCTCACCCCAATAAAGCTTTTAATAAATTCCTTTCTGCTTAAAAAAGCCAGGGTTGGGTTCTGTTACCCGAAGTGGTTGCAGGCAAGACTTGGGAGAAAAAAAAAAAAAAGGGAGGAAATTTGGGACTAGTTACCTGCCCTAGTAAAGGCTGAGGGTGCGGAAAATCCATTTCGTATTACGGGATATGAATTTGGCAGGCGATGGCATTCGGTGGCAAAACAGCTGAAATATCACAAATTATTCCCAGGAATGAAGTGCCCATTGAATAGGTTGCTGCTGTGGAATAGTATCAAACACACAAGGGTTTCAAATGGGTGCACTGATGACAGCACTAGAGAGCTTAAAGGAGCAAGGCAAGCCCAGTTGATATTTTCAGCTCAAGGCATAGGCTGAAAATTAGGGATTAGTATGATGGCCGGAAGAATCCCTTGTCTTTTGGCGCCATGAGGCTGAAAGTCAAATGCAGAGTTTGATCCTATTGATGACTGGATGGCATTATCCACTGAGTTCATAGCCGTTTTAGATCTCTTATGGAGAAGTTAAGGTATTGGTCAGAAAAGAGTGGGCCCCTGATAACTGGGGTGGGGACACGTGGAAGGAACTGGATTCCCTTGAATCTTTACCCTTTTTAAAAATCTTGCTTGATAGTGAGGTAGCCCCTGTGACCCTTGTTTGAAGACCCTGAAAAAGCCCTTGTCTGGTGGGGGCTCAGTCTTGCAAGAGGAAGCTCATCCTTGCCTTCCAACCCTCCCATCTCCTGTCCGATTCCAACATGCCCCAGGGAGTGAAGAGAAAGTCAGAAGGAGGAGGCTTAGACAATAAAAGAACTACAATATTTTGCTTTTTCTTGCAAAATATAAAGAATATATGTGGAGGTAGAGTGTGGGGGGGGTGGCGCTAGGCTAAGAAGGGAGAAATTTAATAATTGGTCAAGTTGAGTGTATTAATGCACTGAACTTGTTTCTAATTAACACAGTTTTGATTTGGTATGCTGTCTCGGCATCTGGAGTGTTCTTTTTTTTCTTAATTGATGTTTTCTTATTTATTGTTTTTGTTTGTTTGGGGGGGAGGTAATTAGGTTTTTTTTTTTAATGGAGGTACTGGGGATTGAACTCAGGACCTCATGCATGCGAGGCATGCACTCTAACACTGAGCTATACCCTCCCCCCAGGTGTTCTTTTTTTAATTGAAGTACAGTCAGTAACAATGTGTCAATTTCTGGTGTACAGCACAAAGTCTCAGTCATGCATATACACACATATATTTGTTTTCATATTCTTTTTCATTAAAGGTTATTACAAGATACTGAATATAGTTCCCTGTGCTATAGAGAAGAAATTTGGTTTTTTATTTATTTCTATATATAGTGGTTAACCTTTGCAAATCTCAAACTCCCAAATTTATCCGTTCCCACCCCCTTTCACCCATTAACCATAAAATTGTTTACTATGCCTGGGAGTCTGCTTCTGTTTTGTAGATGAGTCCATTAATGTCCTCTTTTTTCTTTTTTGAGATTGCACATATGAATCATACGGTATTTTTCTTTCTCTTCTTAGCTTCACTTAGAATGATGATCTCAAGGTCCATTTATGTTGCTCCAAAGGCATTATTTTATTCTTTCTTATCCCTGAGTAGTATTCTGTTGTATAAATAGACCACAAATTCTTTATCTGGTCATCTGTCAATGGACATTTACATTGTTTCCATGTCTTGGCTATTATCAGTAGTGCTCCTATGAGCATTGGGGTGCATGTGTGTCTTTTCCTGTGGTTTGATGACTAGAGAAGTTCCTTTCACATTTATTGTAAAGCTGGTTTGGTGGTGGTGAATTCTTTAAGCTTTTGTTTATCTGTGAGGCTTTTGCTTTCTCCATCAAATCTGAACGAGAGCCTTGCTGGGTAGGGTATTCTTGGTTGTAGATTTTTCCCCCTTCATCACTTTAAATGTATCTTGCCACTCCCTTCTGGCCTATAGAATTTCTTCTGAAAATTCAGCTGATAACCTTATGGGAGTTCCTTTGTATGTTATTTGTTGCTTTTCTCTTGCTGGTTTTAATATTCTCTCCTTATCCTTACTTCTTGTCAGTTTGATTACTGTGTGCCTTGGGGTGTTCCTCTTTGGGTTGATTCTGTGTGGAACTGTCTGTGCTTCCTGCACTTGGGTGACTGTTTCCTTTCCCAAGTTTGGGAAGTTTTCGGTTATCTCTTCAAAAATTTTCTCAGGTTCTATCTATCTTCTCTTTCTGGGATCCCTATAATGCAAATATTAGCACGTTTCATGTTGTTCCAGAGTTCTGTTAAACTATCCTCATTTCTTATCATTCTCTTTTCTGTTCTGCAGTAGTGATTTCCACTAATCTTGTCTTCTAGCTCACTGATCTGTTCTGCCTCATTTAGTCTATTCTTGGTTCCTTCTAGCGTGTTATTCATTTTAGTGCTTCTACTCTTCAGCTCTGTTTGGGTATTTATATTTTCACACTCTGCTAAAAACTTCACTCTGTGCATCTATACTCCTCTTGAGTTCTCTGAACATCTTCGCCATCATTATTCTAAATTCTTTCTCGGATAAACTGCCTATCTCATCATGACTTATTTCTTCTGGGATTTTTATCTTGTGCCTTGGTGAGGACACATTCTTGAATTAGATATGCTTTGTCCTCTAAACTCCTACCAATGTCATCTCTCAGGGATTCACTACATGCTTTTACACTGTTAGGCTACCCCTTACTTCTGATCACAAAACTCCCTTTACAGTGAATTCCCTGGAGTTAATGTAAATACACTCCTCATAGAGTCTGAAACAGCTGGCCTCTTGGGGTTGTGGATTGGAGTCCTGATCTGCTGTATGTAGTGCTTATTGTATATACTGTGACCAAGGCCTAAATACAAGGATCTAGGAACCAAAGTGCAAGGGAGAAGGGCACTTCTCAGTATCTAGTGACACAAACATCTTTGTCTCCATTCCTAGAGATGCTGGGCTTTGCTGATTTGAGGGGAGCAAGGGAGGAATTCTACCAGGGGAACACAGCAATGACTGTAATGCTTTGAAAGGGGAGGGTTACAATACTGGCTGAGTGAACAGAGTTGATGGTACACAATGGGGGATGGGAGAAGTATGGACGGAACCTTGTTATTTATGGTAAATTTAATGTGAGACATTTGCAATCTTAGGCAACTGATGGAAAGGCTGTGATAGAAATGCAGGTTTAGACCATCCCACTCAGTAAAGGCCTCTAATCCATGAAGGTGAGGGCTGAAATCAGAGGAACATGGAGTAAGTCATGGAAGATAAAAATAAAAAAATACCAGCCATGGCCTCAAGACTAACGGCAGAAAGAGCAACGGTTGCAGCCTACACATTTTTCTTTGCTGTCTCATGTATTTATCTGCGTATGTTACTTAACGTTCTCCTTGCCCCTTAACACATTACTACACGTAGTTGGTGTTGATGGTGGCTGACTTGACAGTTGAGTTCAGAGGTCAGCATACAGCAAGATAAAGTCATGGAACTAGAGGAGGAATGGACGTCATTCAGGACCCTGGCCTAGCAGCTGGAGCTTTATTACAGAGACGTGGTCTCATTTCTGGTTAAAGGAGCAATTATATTTATTTAAATTGTGTGTAAATTCCATGTTTTCAGATACAAGAACAGATAATTGGAACAGTTAATAACTGGATATTTTATTTCGACAGAAGTCAAGAAGTTGCTAAGCATAAAGTTTGTCAAATGCACGAAAGATGTTGAGCACACAACTGTCGGTGAGTTCTAAGAAATGTATTTAATCCTCTATGTTTTCTTCAGAGGAGAAAAACATCAGTTATAACATTTGGCAAATATTATTTCATCAAGGATTTAATGTATATAGGAAATAAAACATAGAATGTATTATAAATCTCAATTTATTCTAAAGTATTAACACCAACTAATCCCAACTATGCCACAAGCGCAGGTTTACCAGGCTGTGATTTTATACATTAACAAACTAAGTTAATTAGAAAGACATTTACATACACCATTTTCACTGCTACAACACAGGGACAAAAGCACTACAAAAAAAAAAAAATCAGAGTAGATTTTACGCTAGAGTTACTTTCTGTCCAGGTCGAAACATTGTTCCACTTTGATTTTTTCTCTTCTTTGGATTTTGAAAGCTTTCATACCTTAAAAATAAAAAAAGGTAGATAATGTTTAATACGTATAAATGCTAAAATTACAAAAATAATGGATTGTAGACAGAATTTTTTAAGAAAAGGGAAATAAACTGGAAAAATTAACAGAAATTAAAGAAGTTCTAACAAATTTTTAAAAGTTGAACACTTCAACAGGAAAAGGAGCAAAAGGGATGAATACATAATACAAATGGCAATACTCATATAAAAAATATAACCTCTATAGTTACAATCAAAGAAAAGTATTTAAACAACATACAGAGAGAAACACTACATTTAAAGTTAGTGCCTGCTGACGCGAGCACTATGATAATTACACTGCTGTTGCAATGTGCACTATATGGTATTTCTGGACGGCAATTTGGAAACATTTCATAGTACATTTTTCCTTTATTGAAGAATTCAGGTGCACAGCACACTTCAGTCATACATAAACATACATGTATTTTTCATATTCTCAACGTCCCAACTTCTCCCATCCTGGCGGACCCAGCCCCTCAAGTAACCGTAAGTTTTTCTTCCTGTGTGTCTGTTCATAAAGAACTTGTCTTTTTTCTTATTTTTTAGATTATACATATTAGTGATATCATAGGAAATCATTCTCTTCTGGCTTGTGTGAATTACGGAGGGAGGACAAAGACGAGGCTACAGTCGTTATCTCTCTTCTCTGTCTTTCTAAGGGAAAATGGGAGGAGTCGAAGGTCTATCTCTGTCTCTAATGGAGGAGGAAGACGCTAATCTGTCTACCTGTTTGTCTATCAAAAGGAGGCGAAGAAGGTGTTCCGAGTATCTACTTGTGTTTCTCTCTCACTCTCTCAACAGGATGAGGAGGCGAGTGTGTCTATCTGTGTGTGTGTCTCTATTTCTCTAGTTATCTAAAAATGAGGAGGAGACAAGTGTGTCTCTCTATCCCTGTATCTAATGGAGGAGCAGGAGAGGGCTAGTGTGTCTGTCTGTGTCTCTCTCTCTCTCCATCTCTCTAGTTATGTAAAAATGAGGAGGAGGCTAGTGTGTCTATCTGTCTGTGTGTATCTCTCGCTGTCTCTGTCGAAACAGGAGGAGGAGGAGGGTAGTGTGTCTTTGTATCTCTGTGTGTGTTTCTTTCTGTATCTCAACAGGACGAAAAGGCGGCTAGTGTGTCTGTCTGTCTGTGTGTCCGTCTAATAGAGGATAAGGAGGACGCTAGTGTGGCTGTTTCTCGGTCTGTGTGTGTGTCTGTGTTTCTAATGGAGGAGGAGGAGGGGGCTAGTGTGTCCATCTATCTCCCTATGTAGAGGAAGAGGAGGCAAGTGTGTCTGTCTATCTCTGTATCTAATGGAGGAGAAGGAGGAGGCTAGTGTGTCTATATATCCGTCTACTGGGGGAGCACAGTGTCTGTCTGTCTTTCTATCTAATGGAGGAAGAAGAGGAGGCGGCTGGTGTGCCTGTCTAGCTAATCAAGCAGGCTAGTATGTCTGTCTGTCTGTATCTATCTAATGGAGGAGGAGGAGGCTAGGGTGTCTATCCATCTATCTGTATATCTACGTATTTAATGGAGGAGGCTAGTGTGTCTCATTGTCCGTGTGTTGATCATTTTGTCTATCTAATGAAGGAGGAGCCTTGCGTGTCTATCAATGAATCAAACAGAGGAGGGGTTAGTGTGTCTGTCTATAGGTCTGTCTATCTTACTATCTGTGTGTGTGTATGTATCAGATAGGAGGACAGACAGACAAACACACACTAGCGTCCTCCTCCTCCTCTATCAAATGGAGGAGAAGGTTACTGTGTCTGTGTATCTATGTATCTGTCTCTGTATGTCCCTAGTGGAGGAGGCTAGTGTGCCTGTCCACCTATCTAAAGGAGAAGCAGGAGGAGGGTAGTGTGTCTGTCTGTCTAATGCAGGAGGAATAGACTAGTGTGTCTAACTATCTCTCTGCAGAGGAGCAGGAATCCAGTGTGTCTGTCTGTCTGTCTGTGTTTCTAACTATGTATCTACTATCTATGTATTTAATGCAGGAGGAGGAGGAGGAGGCTAGTGTGTCTGAGTATCTGTCTGTCTCTGTAATGGAGCAGAAGGAGGAGGCTAGGGTGTCTGTCTGTCCATCTGTCTTTCTATTTATCTCCGTAATGGAGGAGGACGAGAAGGCTACTGTGTCTGTGTATCTATGTATCTGTCTCATGGAGGAGGCTAGTGTGCCTGTCCATCTGTCTAAACATGAGGAGGAGGAGGCTCCTGTGTCTATCGATCTGTGTGTGTATCTCTCACTCCCTCTCTCTACGTATGTAAACAGAGGCGGCGGCTAGTGTGTCTATCTGCGTGTATCTCTCGCACACTCTCTTTCTATTTCAGCAGGAAGAGGAGGCGGCTAGAGTGTCTGGCTATGTATCTCTCTGTCTGTCTGTCTGTCTGTCTATCTATCCATCTATCTAATGGGGAAGGAGGAGGAGGAGGTGGCTAGTGTTCCGTGTGTCTACCTGTGTGTGTGTGTCTCTCTCTCTCTCAACAGGATGAGGAGGCTAGTGTGTCTATCTGTCTCTCTCTCTCTCTCTCTCTCTCTCTCTCTCTAGTTATCTAAAAATGAGGAGGAGGCTAGTGTGTCTATCTGTCTGTGTGTATCTCTCGCTGCCTCTATCGAAACAGGAGGTGGAGGAGGCTAGTGTGTCTTTGTATCTCTGTGTGTGTTTCTTTCTGTATCTCAACAGGACGAAGAGGCGGCTAGTCTGTCTGTCTGTCCGTCTAATAGGGGATAAGGAGGACGCTAGTGTGGCTGTTTCTCGGTCTGTGTGTGTGTCTGTGTTTCTAATGGAGGAGGAGGAGGGGGCTAGTGTGTCCATCTATCTCCCTATGTAGAGGAAGAGGAGGCAAGTGTGTCTGTCTATCTCTGTATCTAATGGAGGAGAAGGAGGAGGCTAGTGTGTCTATATATCCGTCTACTGGGGGAGCACAGTGTCTGTCTGTCTTTCTATCTAATGGAGGAAGAAGAGGAGGCGGCTGGTGTGCCTGTCTAGCTAATCAAGCAGGCTAGTGTGTCTGTCTGTCTGTATCTATCTAATGGAGGAGGAGGAGGCTAGTGTGTCTATCCATCTATCTGTATATCTACGTATTTAATGGAGGAGGCTAGGGTGTCTATCCATCTATCTGTATATCTACGTATTTAATGGAGGAGGCTAGTGTGTCTAATTGTCCGTGTGTTGATCATTTTGTCTATCTAATGAAGGAGGAGCCTTGCGTGTCTATCAATGAATCAAACGGAGGAGGGGTTAGTGTGTCTGTCTATAGGTCTCTCTATCTGTCTATCTCTGTGTGTGTATGTATCTGATAGATAGGAGGACAGACAGACAAACACACACTAGCGTCCTCCTCCTCCTCTATCAAATGGAGGAGAAGGCTACTGTGTCTGTGTATCTATGTATCTGTCTCTGTATATCCCTAGTGGAGGAGGCTAGTGTGCGTGTCCACCTATGTAATGGAGAAGCAGGAGAAGGGTAGTGTGTCTGTCTATACGTCTGTCTACCTACCTATCTCTGCCTGTGTATCCATCTGATAGAGGAGGAGAAGGCCGCTAGTGTCTGTCTGTCTGTCCTCCTATCTATCAAATGGAGGAGGCGGCTAGCATGTCTACGTATCAGTCTGTGTTTCTATGTAATGGAGGAGGCGGCTAGCGTGCCTGTCCATCTGTCTAAACAAGAGGAGGAGGAGTCTCCTGTGTCTATCGATCTGTGTGTGTATCTCTCACTCCCTCTCTCTACGTATGTAAACAGAGGCGGCGGCTAGTGTGTCTATCGGCGTGTATCTCTCGCACACTCTCTTTCTATTTCAGCAGGAAGAGGAGGCGGCTAGAGTATCTGGCTATGTATCTCTCTGTCTGTCTGTCTGTGTATCCATCTATCTAATGGGGAAGGAGGAGGAGGAGGTGGCTAGTGTTCCGTGTGTCTACCTATGTGTGTGTGTGTGTCTCTCTCTCTCTCTCAACAGGATGAGGAGGCTAGTGTGTCTATCTGTGTCTCTCTCTCTCTCTATCTCTGTCTGTCTCTAGTTATCTAAAAATGAGGAGGAGGCTAGTGTGTCTGTCTCTTTGTGTGTATCTCTAGCTGTCTCTATCGAAACAGGAGGTGGAGGAGGCTAGTGTGTCTTTGTATCTCTGTGTGTATTTCTTTCTGTATCTCAACAGGACGAAGAGGCGGCTAGTCTGTCTGTCTGTCTCTCTGTCCGTCTAATAGGGGATAAGGAGGACGCTAGTGTGGCTGTATCTCGGTCTGTGTGTGTGTCTTTGTTTCTAATGGAGGAGGAGGAGGGGGCTAGTGTGTCCATCTATCTCCCTATGTAGAGGAAGAGGAGGCAAGTGTGTCTGCCTATCTCTGTATCTAATGGAGGAGAAGGAGGAGGCTAGTGTGTCTATATATCATTCTACTGGGGGAGCACAGTGTCTGTCTGTCTTTCTATCTAATGGAGGAAGAAGAGGAGGCGGCTGGTGTGCCTGTCTAGCTAATCAAGCAGGCTAGTGTGTCTGTCTGTCTGTATCTATCTAATGGAGGAGGAGGAGGCTAGTGTGTCTAATTGTCCGTGTGTTGATCATTTTGTCTATCTAATGAAGGAGGAGCCTTGCGTGTCTATCAATGAATCAAACGGAGGAGGGGTTAGTGTGTCTGTCTATAGGTCTGTCTATCTTACTATCTCTGTGTGTGTATGCATCTGATAGATAGGAGGACAGACAGACAAACACACACTAGCGTCCTCCTCCTCTATCAAATGGAGGAGAAGGCTACTGTGTCCGTGTATCTATGTATCTGTCTCTGTCTATCCCAACTGGAGGAGGCTAGTGTGCCTGTCCACCTATCTAAAGGAGAAGCAGGAGGAGGCTAGTGTGCCTGTCCACCTATCTAAAGGAGAAGCAGGAGGAGGGTACTGTGTCTGTCTGTCTAATGCAGGAGGAATAGACTAGTGCGTCTAACTATCTCTCTGCAGAGGAGCAGGAATCCAGTGTGTCTGTCTGTCTGTCTGTGTTTCTAACTATGTATCTACTATCTATGTATTTAATGCAGGAGGAGGAGGAGGAGGAGGCTAGTGTGTCTGAGTATCTGTCTGTCTCTGTAATGGAGCAGAAGGAGGAGGCTAGGGTGTCTGTCTGTCCATCTGTCTTTCTATTTATCTCCGTAATGGAGGAGGACGAGAAGGCTACTGTGTCTGTGTATCTATGTATCTGTCTCATGGAGGAGGCTAGTGTGCCTGTCCATCTGTCTAAACATGAGGAGGAGGAGGCTCCTGTGTCTATCGATCTGTGTGTGTATCTCTCACTCCCTCTCTCTACGTATGTAAACAGAGGCGGCGGCTAGTGTGTCTATCTGCGTGTATCTCTCGCACACTCTCTTTCTATTTCAGCAGGAAGAGGAGGCGGCTAGAGTGTCTGGCTATGTATCTCTCTGTCTGTCTGTCTGTGTATCCATCTATCTAATGGGGAAGGAGGAGGAGGAGGTGGCTAGTGTTCCGTGTGTCTACCTATGTGTGTTTTGTCTCTCTCTCTCTCTCTAGTTATCTAAAAATGAGGAGGAGGCTAGTGTGTCTATCTGTCTGTGTGTATCTCTCGCTGTCTCTATCGAAACAGGAGGTGGAGGAGGCTAGTGTGTCTTTGTATCTCTGTGTGTGTTTCTTTCTGTATCTCAACAGGACGAAGAGGCGGCTAGTCTCTCTGTCTGTCTGTCAGTCCGTCTAATAGGGGATAAGGAGGACGCTAGTGTGGCTTTTTCTCGGTCTATGTGTGTGTCTGTGTTTCTAATGGAGGAGGAGGAGGGGGCTAGTGTGTCCATCTATCTCCCTATGTAGAGGAAGAGGAGGCAAGTGTGTCTGCCTATCTCTGTATCTAATGGAGGAGAAGGAGGAGGCTAGTGTGTCTATATATCCGTCTACTGGGGGAGCACAGTGTCTGTCTGTCTTTCTATCTAATGGAGGAAGAAGAGGAGGCGGCTGGTGTGCCTGTCTACCTAATCAAGCAGGCTAGTGTGTCTGTCTGTCTGTATCTATCTAATGGAGGAGGAGGAGGCTAGGGTGTCTATCCATCTATCTGTATATCTACGTATTTAATGGAGGAGGCTAGTGTGTCTCATTGTCCGTGTGTTGATCATTTTGTCTATCTAATGAAGGAGGAGCCTTGCGTGTCTATCAATGAATCAAACGGAGGAGGGGTTAGTGTGTCTGTCTATAGGTCTCTCTATCTGTCTATCTCTGTGTGTGTATGTATCTGATAGATAGGAGGACAGACAGACAAACACACACTAGCGTCCTCCTCCTCCTCTATCAAATGGAGGAGAAGGCTACTGTGTCTGTGTATCTATGTATCTGTCTCTGTATATCCCTAGTGGAGGAGGCTAGTGTGCGTGTCCACCTATGTAATGGAGAAGCAGGAGAAGGGTAGTGTGTCTGTCTATACGTCTGTCTACCTACCTATCTCTGCCTGTGTATCTATCTGATAGAGGAGGAGAAGGCCGCTAGTGTCTGTCTGTCTGTCTGTCCTCCTATCTATCAAATGGAGGAGGCGGCTAGCATGTCTACGTATCAGTCTGTGTTTCTATGTAATGGAGGAGGCGGCTAGCGTGCCTGTCCATCTGTCTAAACAAGAGGAGGAGGAGTCTCCTGTGTCTATCGATCTGTGTGTGTATCTCTCACTCCCTCTCTCTACGTATGTAAACAGAGGCGGCGGCTAGTGTGTCTATCTGCGTGTATCTCTCGCACACTCTCTTTCTATTTCAGCAGGAAGAGGAGGCGGCTAGAGTGTCTGGCTATGTATCTCTCTGTCTGTCTGTCTGTGTATCCATCTATCTAATGGGGAAGGAGGAGGAGGAGGTGGCTAGTGTTCCGTGTGTCTACCTATGTGTGTGTGTGTCTCTCTCTCTCTCTCTCTCAACAGGATGAGGAGGCTAGTGTGTCTATCTGTGTCTCTCTCTCTCTCTATCTCTGTCTGTCTCTAGTTATCTAAAAATGAGGAGGAGGCTAGTGTGTCTGTCTGTTTGTGTGTATCTCTAGCTGTCTCTATCGAAACAGGAGGTGGAGGAGGCTAGTGTGTCTTTGTATCTCTGTGTGTATTTCTTTCTGTATCTCAACAGGACGAAGAGGCGGCTAGTCTGTCTGTCTGTCTCTCTGTCCGTCTAATAGGGGATAAGGAGGACGCTAGTGTGGCTGTATCTCGGTCTGTGTGTGTGTGTTTGTTTCTAATGGAGGAGGAGGAGGGGGCTAGTGTGTCCATCTATCTCCCTATGTAGAGGAAGAGGAGGCAAGTGTGTCTGCCTATCTCTGTATCTAATGGAGGAGAAGGAGGAGGCTAGTGTGTCTATATATCATTCTACTGGGGGAGCACAGTGTCTGTCTGTCTTTCTATCTAATGGAGGAAGAAGAGGAGGCGGCTGGTGTGCCTGTCTAGCTAATCAAGCAGGCTAGTGTGTCTGTCTGTCTGTATCTATCTAATGGAGGAGGAGGAGGCTAGTGTGTCTAATTGTCCGTGTGTTGATCATTTTGTCTATCTAATGAAGGAGGAGCCTTGCGTGTCTATCAATGAATCAAACGGAGGAGGGGTTAGTGTGTCTGTCTATAGGTCTGTCTATCTTACTATCTCTGTGTGTGTATGCATCTGATAGATAGGAGGACAGACAGACAAACACACACTAGCGTCCTCCTCCTCTATCAAATGGAGGAGAAGGCTACTGTGTCCGTGTATCTATGTATCTGTCTCTGTATGTCCCTAGTGGAGGAGGCTAGTGTGCCTGTCCACCTATCTAATGGAGAAGCAGGAGGAGGGTAGTGTGTCTGTCTATATGTCTGTCTACCTACCTATCTCTGCCTGTGTATCTATCTGATAGAGGAGGAGGAGGCCGCTAGTGTCTGTCTGTCTGTCTGTCCTCCTATCTATCAAATGGAGGAGGCGGCTAGCATGTCTACGTATCGGTCTGTGTTTCTATATAATGGAGGAGGCGGCTAGCGTGCCTGTCCATCTGTCTAAACATGAGGAGGAGGAGGCTCCTGTGTCTATCGATCTGTGTGTGTATCTCTCACTCCCTCTCTCTACGTATGTAAACAGAGGCGGCGGCTAGTGTGTCTATCGGCGTGTATCTCTCGCACACTCTCTTTCTATTTCAGCAGGAAGAGGAGGCGGCTAGAGTGTCTGGCTATGTATCTCTCTGTCTGTCTGTCTGTGTATCCATCTATCTAATGGGGAAGGAGGAGGAGGAGGTGGCTAGTGTTCCGTGTGTCTACCTATGTGCGTGTGTCTCTCTCTCTATGTCTAGTTACCTAAAAAATGAGGAGGAGGCTAGTGTGTCTATCTGTCTGTGTGTATCTCTCGCTGCCTCTATCGAAACAGGAGGTGGAGGAGGCTAGTGTGTCTTTGTATCTCTGTGTGTGTTTCTTTCTGTATCTCAACAGGACGAAGAGGCGGCTAGTCTGTCTGTCTGTCTGTCTGTCTGTCCGTCTAATAGGGGATAAGGAGGACGCTAGTGTGGCTGTTTCTCGGTCTGTGTGTGTGTCTGTGTTTCTAATGGAGGAGGAGGAGGGGGCTAGTGTGTCCATCTATCTCCCTATGTAGAGGAAGAGGAGGCAAGTGTGTCTGCCTATCTCTGTATCTAATGGAGGAGAAGGAGGAGGCTAGTGTGTCTATATATCCGTCTACTGGGGGAGCACAGTGTCTGTCTGTCTTTCTATCTAATGGAGGAAGAAGAGGAGGCGGCTGGTGTGCCTGTCTAGCTAATCAAGCAGGCTAGTGTGTCTGTCTGTCTGTATCTATCTAATGGAGGAGGAGGAGGCTAGTGTGTCTAATTGTCCGTGTGTTGATCATTTTGTCTATCTAATGAAGGAGGATCCTTGCGTGTCTATCAATGAATCAAACGGAGGAGGGGTTAGTGTGTCTGTCTATAGGTCTGTCTATATGTCTATCTCTGTGTGTCTATGTATCTGATAGATAGGAGGACAGACAGACAAACACACACTAGCGTCCTCCTCCTCTATCAAATGGAGGAGAAGGCTACTGTGTCCGTGTATCTATGTATCTGTCTCTGTATGTCCCTAGTGGAGGAGGCTAGTGTGCCTGTCCACCTATCTAAAGGAGAAGCAGGAGGAGGGTACTGTGTCTGTCTGTCTAATGCAGGAGGAATAGACTAGTGTGTCTAACTATCTCTCTGCAGAGGAGCAGGAATCCAGTGTGTCTGTCTGTCTGTCTGTGTTTCTAACTATGTATCTACTATCTATGTATTTAATGCAGGAGGAGGAGGAGGAGGCTAGTGTGTCTGAGTATCTGTCTGTCTCTGTAATGGAGCAGAAGGAGGAGGCTAGGGTGTCTGTCTGTCCATCTGTCTTTCTATTTATCTCCGTAATGGAGGAGGACGAGAAGGCTACTGTGTCTGTGTATCTATGTATCTGTCTCATGGAGGAGGCTAGTGTGCCTGTCCATCTGTCTAAACATGAGGAGGAGGAGGCTCCTGTGTCTATCGATCTGTGTGTGTATCTCTCACTCCCTCTCTCTACGTATGTAAACAGAGGCGGCGGCTAGTGTGTCTATCTGCGTGTATCTCTCGCACACTCTCTTTCTATTTCAGCAGGAAGAGGAGGCGGCTAGAGTGTCTGGCTATGTATCTCTCTGTCTGTCTGTCTGTCTATCTATCCATCTATCTAATGGGGAAGGAGGAGGAGGAGGTGGCTAGTGTTCCGTGTGTCTACCTGTGTGTGTGTATCTCTCTCTCTCTCTCTCTCTCAACAGGATGAGGAGGCTAGTGTGTCTATCTGTCTCTCTCTCTCTCTCTCTCTAGTTATCTAAAAATGAGGAGGAGGCTAGTGTGTCTGTCTGTGTGTATCTCTCGCTGTCTCTATCGAAACAGGAGGAGGAGGAGGCTAGTGTGTCTTTGTATCTCTGTGTGTGTTTCTTTCTGTATCTCAACAGGACGAAGAGGCGGCTAGTGTGTCTGTCTGTCTGTGTGTCCGTCTAATAGAGGATAAGGAGGATGCTAGTGTGGCTGTTTCTCGGTCTGTGTGTGTGTCTGTGTTTCTAATGGAGGAGGAGGAGGGGGCTAGTGTGTCCATCTATCTCCCTATGTAGAGGAAGAGGAGGCAAGTGTGTCTGTCTATCTCTGTATCTAATGGAGGAGAAGGAGGAGGCTAGTGTGTCTATATATCCGTCTACTGGGGGAGCACAGTGTCTGTCTGTCTTTCTATCTAATGGAGGAAGAAGAGGAGGCGGCTGGTGTGCCTGTCTAGCTAATCCAGCAGGCTAGTATGTCTGTCTGTCTGTATCTATCTAATGGAGGAGGAGGAGGCTAGGGTGTCTATCCATCTATCTGTATATCTACGTATTTAATGGAGGAGGCTAGGGTGTCTATCCATCTATCTGTATATCTACGTATTTAATGGAGGAGGCTAGTGTGTCTCATTGTCCGTGTGTTGATCATTTTGTCTATCTAATGAAGGAGGAGCCTTGCGTGTCTATCAATGAATCAAACGGAGGAGGGGTTAGTGTGTCTGTCTATAGGTCTCTCTATCTGTCTATCTCTGTGTGTGTATGTATCTGATAGATAGGAGGACAGACAGACAAACACACACTAGCGTCCTCCTCCTCCTCTATCAAATGGAGGAGAAGGCTACTGTGTCTGTGTATCTATGTATCTGTCTCTGTATATCCCTAGTGGAGGAGGCTAGTGTGCGTGTCCACCTATGTAATGGAGAAGCAGGAGAAGGGTAGTGTGTCTGTCTATACGTCTGTCTACCTACCTATCTCTGCCTGTGTATCTATCTGATAGAGGAGGAGAAGGCCGCTAGTGTCTGTCTGTCTGTCTGTCCTCCTATCTATCAAATGGAGGAGGCGGCTAGCATGTCTACGTATCAGTCTGTGTTTCTATGTAATGGAGGAGGCGGCTAGCGTGCCTGTCCATCTGTCTAAACAAGAGGAGGAGGAGTCTCCTGTGTCTATCGATCTGTGTGTGTATCTCTCACTCCCTCTCTCTACGTATGTAAACAGAGGCGGCGGCTAGTGTGTCTATCGGCGTGTATCTCTCGCACACTCTCTTTCTATTTCAGCAGGAAGAGGAGGCGGCTAGAGTGTCTGGCTATGTATCTCTCTGTCTGTCTGTCTGTGTATCCATCTATCTAATGGGGAAGGAGGAGGAGGAGGTGGCAAGTGTTCCGTGTGTCTACCTATGTGTGTGTGTGTCTCTCTCTCTCTCTCTCTCAACAGGATGAGGAGGCTAGTGTGTCTATCTGTGTCTCTCTCTCTCTCTATCTCTGTCTGTCTCTAGTTATCTAAAAATGAGGAGGAGGCTAGTGTGTCTGTCTGTTTGTGTGTATCTCTAGCTGTCTCTATCGAAACAGGAGGTGGAGGAGGCTAGTGTGTCTTTGTATCTCTGTGTGTATTTCTTTCTGTATCTCAACAGGACGAAGAGGCGGCTAGTCTGTCTGTCTGTCTCTCTGTCCGTCTAATAGGGGATAAGGAGGACGCTAGTGTGGCTGTTTCTCGGTCTGTGTGTGTGTCTGTGTTTCTAATGGAGGAGGAGGAGGGGGCTAGTGTGTCCATCTATCTCCCTATGTAGAGGAAGAGGAGGCAAGTGTGTCTGCCTATCTCTGTATCTAATGGAGGAGAAGGAGGAGGCTAGTGTGTCTATATATCATTCTACTGGGGGAGCACAGTGTCTGTCTGTCTTTCTATCTAATGGAGGAAGAAGAGGAGGCGGCTGGTGTGCCTGTCTAGCTAATCAAGCAGGCTAGTGTGTCTGTCTGTCTGTATCTATCTAATGGAGGAGGAGGAGGCTAGTGTGTCTAATTGTCCGTGTGTTGATCATTTTGTCTATCTAATGAAGGAGGAGCCTTGCGTGTCTATCAATGAATCAAACGGAGGAGGGGTTAGTGTGTCTGTCTATAGGTCTGTCTATCTTACTATCTCTGTGTGTGTATGCATCTGATAGATAGGAGGACAGACAGACAAACACACACTAGCGTCCTCCTCCTCTATCAAATGGAGGAGAAGGCTACTGTGTCCGTGTATCTATGTATCTGTCTCTGTATGTCCCTAGTGGAGGAGGCTAGTGTGCCTGTCCACCTATCTAATGGAGAAGCAGGAGGAGGGTAGTGTGTCTGTCTATATGTCTGTCTACCTACCTATCTCTGCCTGTGTATCTATCTGATAGAGGAGGAGGAGGCCGCTAGTGTCTGTCTGTCTGTCTGTCCTCCTATCTATCAAATGGAGGAGGCGGCTAGCATGTCTACGTATCGGTCTGTGTTTCTATATAATGGAGGAGGCGGCTAGCGTGCCTGTCCATCTGTCTAAACAAGAGGAGGAGGAGTCTCCTGTGTCTATCGATCTGTGTGTGTATCTCTCACTCCCTCTCTCTACGTATGTAAACAGAGGCGGCGGCTAGTGTGTCTATCTGCGTGTATCTCTCGCACACTCTCTTTCTATTTCAGCAGGAAGAGGAGGCGGCTAGAGTGTCTGGCTATGTATCTCTCTGTCTGTCTGTCTGTGTATCCATCTATCTAATGGGGAAGGAGGAGGAGGAGGTGGCTAGTGTTCCGTGTGTCTACCTATGTGTGTGTGTCTCTCTCTCTATGTCTAGTTACCTGAAAAATGAGGAGGAGGCTAGTGTGTCTATCTGTCTGTGTGTATCTCTCGCTGCCTCTATCGAAACAGGAGGTGGAGGAGGCTAGTGTGTCTTTGTATCTCTGTGTGTGTTTCTTTCTGTATCTCAACAGGACGAAGAGGCGGCTAGTCTGTCTGTCTGTCTGTCTGTCTGTCCGTCTAATAGGGGATAAGGAGGACGCTAGTGTGGCTGTTTCTCGGTCTGTGTGTGTGTCTGTGTTTCTAATGGAGGAGGAGGAGGGGGCTAGTGTGTCCATCTATCTCCCTATGTAGAGGAAGAGGAGGCAAGTGTGTCTGCCTATCTCTGTATCTAATGGAGGAGAAGGAGGAGGCTAGTGTGTCTATATATCCGTCTACTGGGGGAGCACAGTGTCTGTCTGTCTTTCTATCTAATGGAGGAAGAAGAGGAGGCGGCTGGTGTGCCTGTCTAGCTAATCAAGCAGGCTAGTGTGTCTGTCTGTCTGTATCTATCTAATGGAGGAGGAGGAGGCTAGTGTGTCTAATTGTCCGTGTGTTGATCATTTTGTCTATCTAATGAAGGAGGATCCTTGCGTGTCTATCAATGAATCAAACGGAGGAGGGGTTAGTGTGTCTGTCTATAGGTCTGTCTATATGTCTATCTCTGTGTGTCTATGTATCTGATAGATAGGAGGACAGACAGACAAACACACACTAGCGTCCTCCTCCTCTATCAAATGGAGGAGAAGGCTACTGTGTCCGTGTATCTATGTATCTGTCTCTGTATGTCCCTAGTGGAGGAGGCTAGTGTGCCTGTCCACCTATCTAAAGGAGAAGCAGGAGGAGGGTACTGTGTCTGTCTGTCTAATGCAGGAGGAATAGACTAGTGTGTCTAACTATCTCTCTGCAGAGGAGCAGGAATCCAGTGTGTCTGTCTGTCTGTCTGTGTTTCTAACTATGTATCTACTATCTATGTATTTAATGCAGGAGGAGGAGGAGGAGGCTAGTGTGTCTGAGTATCTGTCTGTCTCTGTAATGGAGCAGAAGGAGGAGGCTAGGGTGTCTGTCTGTCCATCTGTCTTTCTATTTATCTCCGTAATGGAGGAGGACGAGAAGGCTACTGTGTCTGTGTATCTATGTATCTGTCTCATGGAGGAGGCTAGTGTGCCTGTCCATCTGTCTAAACATGAGGAGGAGGAGGCTCCTGTGTCTATCGATCTGTGTGTGTATCTCTCACTCCCTCTCTCTACGTATGTAAACAGAGGCGGCGGCTAGTGTGTCTATCTGCGTGTATCTCTCGCACACTCTCTTTCTATTTCAGCAGGAAGAGGAGGCGGCTAGAGTGTCTGGCTATGTATCTCTCTGTCTGTCTGTCTGTCTATCTATCCATCTATCTAATGGGGAAGGAGGAGGAGGAGGTGGCTAGTGTTCCGTGTGTCTACCTGTGTGTGTGTATCTCTCTCTCTCTCTCTCTCTCAACAGGATGAGGAGGCTAGTGTGTCTATCTGTCTCTCTCTCTCTCTCTCTCTAGTTATCTAAAAATGAGGAGGAGGCTAGTGTGTCTGTCTGTGTGTATCTCTCGCTGTCTCTATCGAAACAGGAGGAGGAGGAGGCTAGTGTGTCTTTGTATCTCTGTGTGTGTTTCTTTCTGTATCTCAACAGGACGAAGAGGCGGCTAGTGTGTCTGTCTGTCTGTGTGTCCGTCTAATAGAGGATAAGGAGGATGCTAGTGTGGCTGTTTCTCGGTCTGTGTGTGTGTCTGTGTTTCTAATGGAGGAGGAGGAGGGGGCTAGTGTGTCCATCTATCTCCCTATGTAGAGGAAGAGGAGGCAAGTGTGTCTGTCTATCTCTGTATCTAATGGAGGAGAAGGAGGAGGCTAGTGTGTCTATATATCCGTCTACTGGGGGAGCACAGTGTCTGTCTGTCTTTCTATCTAATGGAGGAAGAAGAGGAGGCGGCTGGTGTGCCTGTCTAGCTAATCCAGCAGGCTAGTATGTCTGTCTGTCTGTATCTATCTAATGGAGGAGGAGGAGGCTAGGGTGTCTATCCATCTATCTGTATATCTACGTATTTAATGGAGGAGGCTAGGGTGTCTATCCATCTATCTGTATATCTACGTATTTAATGGAGGAGGCTAGTGTGTCTCATTGTCCGTGTGTTGATCATTTTGTCTATCTAATGAAGGAGGAGCCTTGCGTGTCTATCAATGAATCAAACGGAGGAGGGGTTAGTGTGTCTGTCTATAGGTCTCTCTATCTGTCTATCTCTGTGTGTGTATGTATCTGATAGATAGGAGGACAGACAGACAAACACACACTAGCGTCCTCCTCCTCCTCTATCAAATGGAGGAGAAGGCTACTGTGTCTGTGTATCTATGTATCTGTCTCTGTATATCCCTAGTGGAGGAGGCTAGTGTGCGTGTCCACCTATGTAATGGAGAAGCAGGAGAAGGGTAGTGTGTCTGTCTATACGTCTGTCTACCTACCTATCTCTGCCTGTGTATCTATCTGATAGAGGAGGAGAAGGCCGCTAGTGTCTGTCTGTCTGTCTGTCCTCCTATCTATCAAATGGAGGAGGCGGCTAGCATGTCTACGTATCAGTCTGTGTTTCTATGTAATGGAGGAGGCGGCTAGCGTGCCTGTCCATCTGTCTAAACAAGAGGAGGAGGAGTCTCCTGTGTCTATCGATCTGTGTGTGTATCTCTCACTCCCTCTCTCTACGTATGTAAACAGAGGCGGCGGCTAGTGTGTCTATCTGCGTGTATCTCTCGCACACTCTCTTTCTATTTCAGCAGGAAGAGGAGGCGGCTAGAGTGTCTGGCTATGTATCTCTCTGTCTGTCTGTCTGTGTATCCATCTATCTAATGGGGAAGGAGGAGGAGGAGGTGGCAAGTGTTCCGTGTGTCTACCTATGTGTGTGTGTGTCTCTCTCTCTCTCTCTCTCAACAGGATGAGGAGGCTAGTGTGTCTATCTGTGTCTCTCTCTCTCTCTATCTCTGTCTGTCTCTAGTTATCTAAAAATGAGGAGGAGGCTAGTGTGTCTATCTGTCTGTGTGTATCTCTCGCTGCCTCTATCGAAACAGGAGGTGGAGGAGGCTAGTGTGTCTTTGTATCTCTGTGTGTGTTTCTTTCTGTATCTCAACAGGACGAAGAGGCGGCTAGTCTGTCTGTCTGTCTGTCTGTCTGTCCGTCTAATAGGGGATAAGGAGGACGCTAGTGTGGCTGTTTCTCGGTCTGTGTGTGTGTCTGTGTTTCTAATGGAGGAGGAGGAGGGGGCTAGTGTGTCCATCTATCTCCCTATGTAGAGGAAGAGGAGGCAAGTGTGTCTGCCTATCTCTGTATCTAATGGAGGAGAAGGAGGAGGCTAGTGTGTCTATATATCCGTCTACTGGGGGAGCACAGTGTCTGTCTGTCTTTCTATCTAATGGAGGAAGAAGAGGAGGCGGCTGGTGTGCCTGTCTAGCTAATCAAGCAGGCTAGTGTGTCTGTCTGTCTGTATCTATCTAATGGAGGAGGAGGAGGCTAGTGTGTCTAATTGTCCGTGTGTTGATCATTTTGTCTATCTAATGAAGGAGGATCCTTGCGTGTCTATCAATGAATCAAACGGAGGAGGGGTTAGTGTGTCTGTCTATAGGTCTGTCTATATGTCTATCTCTGTGTGTCTATGTATCTGATAGATAGGAGGACAGACAGACAAACACACACTAGCGTCCTCCTCCTCTATCAAATGGAGGAGAAGGCTACTGTGTCCGTGTATCTATGTATCTGTCTCTGTATGTCCCTAGTGGAGGAGGCTAGTGTGCCTGTCCACCTATCTAAAGGAGAAGCAGGAGGAGGGTACTGTGTCTGTCTGTCTAATGCAGGAGGAATAGACTAGTGTGTCTAACTATCTCTCTGCAGAGGAGCAGGAATCCAGTGTGTCTGTCTGTCTGTCTGTGTTTCTAACTATGTATCTACTATCTATGTATTTAATGCAGGAGGAGGAGGAGGAGGCTAGTGTGTCTGAGTATCTGTCTGTCTCTGTAATGGAGCAGAAGGAGGAGGCTAGGGTGTCTGTCTGTCCATCTGTCTTTCTATTTATCTCCGTAATGGAGGAGGACGAGAAGGCTACTGTGTCTGTGTATCTATGTATCTGTCTCATGGAGGAGGCTAGTGTGCCTGTCCATCTGTCTAAACATGAGGAGGAGGAGGCTCCTGTGTCTATCGATCTGTGTGTGTATCTCTCACTCCCTCTCTCTACGTATGTAAACAGAGGCGGCGGCTAGTGTGTCTATCTGCGTGTATCTCTCGCACACTCTCTTTCTATTTCAGCAGGAAGAGGAGGCGGCTAGAGTGTCTGGCTATGTATCTCTCTGTCTGTCTGTCTGTCTATCTATCCATCTATCTAATGGGGAAGGAGGAGGAGGAGGTGGCTAGTGTTCCGTGTGTCTACCTGTGTGTGTGTATCTCTCTCTCTCTCTCTCTCTCAACAGGATGAGGAGGCTAGTGTGTCTATCTGTCTCTCTCTCTCTCTCTCTCTAGTTATCTAAAAATGAGGAGGAGGCTAGTGTGTCTGTCTGTGTGTATCTCTCGCTGTCTCTATCGAAACAGGAGGAGGAGGAGGCTAGTGTGTCTTTGTATCTCTGTGTGTGTTTCTTTCTGTATCTCAACAGGACGAAGAGGCGGCTAGTGTGTCTGTCTGTCTGTGTGTCCGTCTAATAGAGGATAAGGAGGATGCTAGTGTGGCTGTTTCTCGGTCTGTGTGTGTGTCTGTGTTTCTAATGGAGGAGGAGGAGGGGGCTAGTGTGTCCATCTATCTCCCTATGTAGAGGAAGAGGAGGCAAGTGTGTCTGTCTATCTCTGTATCTAATGGAGGAGAAGGAGGCGGCTAGTGTGTCTATATATCCGTCTACTGGGGGAGCACAGTGTCTGTCTGTCTTTCTATCTAATGGAGGAAGAAGAGGAGGCGGCTGGTGTGCCTGTCTAGCTAATCCAGCAGGCTAGTATGTCTGTCTGTCTGTATCTATCTAATGGAGGAGGAGGAGGCTAGGGTGTCTATCCATCTATCTGTATATCTACGTATTTAATGGAGGAGGCTAGGGTGTCTATCCATCTATCTGTATATCTACGTATTTAATGGAGGAGGCTAGTGTGTCTCATTGTCCGTGTGTTGATCATTTTGTCTATCTAATGAAGGAGGAGCCTTGCGTGTCTATCAATGAATCAAACGGAGGAGGGGTTAGTGTGTCTGTCTATAGGTCTCTCTATCTGTCTATCTCTGTGTGTGTATGTATCTGATAGATAGGAGGACAGACAGACAAACACACACTAGCGTCCTCCTCCTCCTCTATCAAATGGAGGAGAAGGCTACTGTGTCTGTGTATCTATGTATCTGTCTCTGTATATCCCTAGTGGAGGAGGCTAGTGTGCGTGTCCACCTATGTAATGGAGAAGCAGGAGAAGGGTAGTGTGTCTGTCTATACGTCTGTCTACCTACCTATCTCTGCCTGTGTATCTATCTGATAGAGGAGGAGAAGGCCGCTAGTGTCTGTCTGTCTGTCTGTCCTCCTATCTATCAAATGGAGGAGGCGGCTAGCATGTCTACGTATCAGTCTGTGTTTCTATGTAATGGAGGAGGCGGCTAGCGTGCCTGTCCATCTGTCTAAACAAGAGGAGGAGGAGTCTCCTGTGTCTATCGATCTGTGTGTGTATCTCTCACTCCCTCTCTCTACGTATGTAAACAGAGGCGGCGGCTAGTGTGTCTATCTGCGTGTATCTCTCGCACACTCTCTTTCTATTTCAGCAGGAAGAGGAGGCGGCTAGAGTGTCTGGCTATGTATCTCTCTGTCTGTCTGTCTGTGTATCCATCTATCTAATGGGGAAGGAGGAGGAGGAGGTGGCAAGTGTTCCGTGTGTCTACCTATGTGTGTGTGTGTCTCTCTCTCTCTCTCTCTCAACAGGATGAGGAGGCTAGTGTGTCTATCTGTGTCTCTCTCTCTCTCTATCTCTGTCTGTCTCTAGTTATCTAAAAATGAGGAGGAGGCTAGTGTGTCTGTCTGTTTGTGTGTATCTCTAGCTGTCTCTATCGAAACAGGAGGTGGAGGAGGCTAGTGTGTCTTTGTATCTCTGTGTGTATTTCTTTCTGTATCTCAACAGGACGAAGAGGCGGCTAGTCTGTCTGTCTGTCTCTCTGTCCGTCTAATAGGGGATAAGGAGGACGCTAGTGTGGCTGTATCTCGGTCTGTGTGTGTGTGTTTGTTTCTAATGGAGGAGGAGGAGGGGGCTAGTGTGTCCATCTATCTCCCTATGTAGAGGAAGAGGAGGCAAGTGTGTCTGCCTATCTCTGTATCTAATGGAGGAGAAGGAGGAGGCTAGTGTGTCTATATATCATTCTACTGGGGGAGCACAGTGTCTGTCTGTCTTTCTATCTAATGGAGGAAGAAGAGGAGGCGGCTGGTGTGCCTGTCTAGCTAATCAAGCAGGCTAGTGTGTCTGTCTGTCTGTATCTATCTAATGGAGGAGGAGGAGGCTAGTGTGTCTAATTGTCCGTGTGTTGATCATTTTGTCTATCTAATGAAGGAGGAGCCTTGCGTGTCTATCAATGAATCAAACGGAGGAGGGGTTAGTGTGTCTGTCTATAGGTCTGTCTATCTTACTATCTCTGTGTGTGTATGCATCTGATAGATAGGAGGACAGACAGACAAACACACACTAGCGTCCTCCTCCTCTATCAAATGGAGGAGAAGGCTACTGTGTCCGTGTATCTATGTATCTGTCTCTGTATGTCCCTAGTGGAGGAGGCTAGTGTGCCTGTCCACCTATCTAATGGAGAAGCAGGAGGAGGGTAGTGTGTCTGTCTATATGTCTGTCTACCTACCTATCTCTGCCTGTGTATCTATCTGATAGAGGAGGAGGAGGCCGCTAGTGTCTGTCTGTCTGTCTGTCCTCCTATCTATCAAATGGAGGAGGCGGCTAGCATGTCTACGTATCGGTCTGTGTTTCTATATAATGGAGGAGGCGGCTAGCGTGCCTGTCCATCTGTCTAAACATGAGGAGGAGGAGGCTCCTGTGTCTATCGATCTGTGTGTGTATCTCTCACTCCCTCTCTCTACGTATGTAAACAGAGGCGGCGGCTAGTGTGTCTATCGGCGTGTATCTCTCGCACACTCTCTTTCTATTTCAGCAGGAAGAGGAGGCGGCTAGAGTGTCTGGCTATGTATCTCTCTGTCTGTCTGTCTGTGTATCCATCTATCTAATGGGAAGGAGGAGGAGGAGGTGGCTAGTGTTCCGTGTGTCTACCTATGTGCGTGTGTCTCTCTCTCTATGTCTAGTTACCTAAAAAATGAGGAGGAGGCTAGTGTGTCTATCTGTCTGTGTGTATCTCTCGCTGCCTCTATCGAAACAGGAGGTGGAGGAGGCTAGTGTGTCTTTGTATCTCTGTGTGTGTTTCTTTCTGTATCTCAACAGGACGAAGAGGCGGCTAGTCTGTCTGTCTGTCTGTCTGTCTGTCCGTCTAATAGGGGATAAGGAGGACGCTAGTGTGGCTGTTTCTCGGTCTGTGTGTGTGTCTGTGTTTCTAATGGAGGAGGAGGAGGGGGCTAGTGTGTCCATCTATCTCCCTATGTAGAGGAAGAGGAGGCAAGTGTGTCTGCCTATCTCTGTATCTAATGGAGGAGAAGGAGGAGGCTAGTGTGTCTATATATCCGTCTACTGGGGGAGCACAGTGTCTGTCTGTCTTTCTATCTAATGGAGGAAGAAGAGGAGGCGGCTGGTGTGCCTGTCTAGCTAATCAAGCAGGCTAGTGTGTCTGTCTGTCTGTATCTATCTAATGGAGGAGGAGGAGGCTAGGGTGTCTATCCATCTATCTGTATATCTACGTATTTAATGGAGGAGGCTAGTGTGTCTCATTGTCCGTGTGTTGATCATTTTGTCTATCTAATGAAGGAGGAGCCTTGCGTGTCTATCAATGAATCAAACGGAGGAGGGGTTAGTGTGTCTGTCTATAGGTCTCTCTATCTGTCTATCTCTGTGTGTGTATGTATCTGATAGATAGGAGGACAGACAGACAAACACACACTAGCGTCCTCCTCCTCCTCTATCAAATGGAGGAGAAGGCTACTGTGTCTGTGTATCTATGTATCTGTCTCTGTATATCCCTAGTGGAGGAGGCTAGTGTGCGTGTCCACCTATGTAATGGAGAAGCAGGAGAAGGGTAGTGTGTCTGTCTATACGTCTGTCTACCTACCTATCTCTGCCTGTGTATCTATCTGATAGAGGAGGAGAAGGCCGCTAGTGTCTGTCTGTCTGTCTGTCCTCCTATCTATCAAATGGAGGAGGCGGCTAGCATGTCTACGTATCAGTCTGTGTTTCTATGTAATGGAGGAGGCGGCTAGCGTGCCTGTCCATCTGTCTAAACAAGAGGAGGAGGAGTCTCCTGTGTCTATCGATGTGTGTGTGTATCTCTCACTCCCTCTCTCTACGTATGTAAACAGAGGCGGCGGCTAGTGTGTCTATCTGCGTGTATCTCTCGCACACTCTCTTTCTATTTCAGCAGGAAGAGGAGGCGGCTAGAGTGTCTGGCTATGTATCTCTCTGTCTGTCTGTCTGTGTATCCATCTATCTAATGGGGAAGGAGGAGGAGGAGGTGGCTAGTGTTCCGTGTGTCTACCTATGTGTGTGTGTCTCTCTGTCTATGTCTAGTTACCTGAAAAATGAGGAGGAGGCTAGTGTGTCTATCTGTCTGTGTGTATCTCTCGCTGCCTCTATCGAAACAGGAGGTGGAGGAGGCTAGTGTGTCTTTGTATCTCTGTGTGTGTTTCTTTCTGTATCTCAACAGGACGAAGAGGCGGCTAGTCTGTCTGTCTGTCTGTCTGTCTGTCCGTCTAATAGGGGATAAGGAGGACGCTAGTGTGGCTGTTTCTCGGTCTGTGTGTGTGTCTGTGTTTCTAATGGAGGAGGAGGAGGGGGCTAGTGTGTCCATCTATCTCCCTATGTAGAGGAAGAGGAGGCAAGTGTGTCTGCCTATCTCTGTATCTAATGGAGGAGAAGGAGGAGGCTAGTGTGTCTATATATCCGTCTACTGGGGGAGCACAGTGTCTGTCTGTCTTTCTATCTAATGGAGGAAGAAGAGGAGGCGGCTGGTGTGCCTGTCTAGCTAATCAAGCAGGCTAGTGTGTCTGTCTGTCTGTATCTATCTAATGGAGGAGGAGGAGGCTAGTGTGTCTAATTGTCCGTGTGTTGATCATTTTGTCTATCTAATGAAGGAGGATCCTTGCGTGTCTATCAATGAATCAAACGGAGGAGGGGTTAGTGTGTCTGTCTATAGGTCTGTCTATCTGTCTATCTCTGTGTGTCTATGTATCTGATAGATAGGAGGACAGACAGACAAACACACACTAGCGTCCTCCTCCTCTATCAAATGGAGGAGAAGGCTACTGTGTCCGTGTATCTATGTATCTGTCTCTGTATGTCCCTAGTGGAGGAGGCTAGTGTGCCTGTCCACCTATCTAATGGAGAAGCAGGAGGAGGGTAGTGTGTCTGTCTATATGTCTGTCTACCTACCTATCTCTGCCTGTGTATCTATCTGATAGAGGAGGAGGAGGCCGCTAGTGTCTGTCTGTCTGTCTGTCCTCCTATCTATCAAATGGAGGAGGCGGCTAGCATGTCTACGTATCGGTCTGTGTTTCTATATAATGGAGGAGGCGGCTAGCGTGCCTGTCCATCTGTCTAAACATGAGGAGGAGGAGGCTCCTGTGTCTATCGATCTGTGTGTGTATCTCTCACTCCCTCTCTCTACGTATGTAAACAGAGGCGGCGGCTAGTGTGTCTATCGGCGTGTATCTCTCGCACACTCTCTTTCTATTTCAGCAGGAAGAGGAGGCGGCTAGAGTGTCTGGCTATGTATCTCTCTGTCTGTCTGTCTGTGTATCCATCTATCTAATGGGGAAGGAGGAGGAGGAGGTGGCTAGTGTTCCGTGTGTCTACCTATGTGTGTGTGTCTCTCTCTCTATGTCTAGTTACCTGAAAAATGAGGAGGAGGCTAGTGTGTCTATCTGTCTGTGTGTATCTCTCGCTGCCTCTATCGAAACAGGAGGTGGAGGAGGCTAGTGTGTCTTTGTATCTCTGTGTGTGTTTCTTTCTGTATCTCAACAGGACGAAGAGGCGGCTAGTCTGTCTGTCTGTCTGTCTGTCTGTCCGTCTAATAGGGGATAAGGAGGACGCTAGTGTGGCTGTTTCTCGGTCTGTGTGTGTGTCTGTGTTTCTAATGGAGGAGGAGGAGGGGGCTAGTGTGTCCATCTATCTCCCTATGTAGAGGAAGAGGAGGCAAGTGTGTCTGCCTATCTCTGTATCTAATGGAGGAGAAGGAGGAGGCTAGTGTGTCTATATATCCGTCTACTGGGGGAGCACAGTGTCTGTCTGTCTTTCTATCTAATGGAGGAAGAAGAGGAGGCGGCTGGTGTGCCTGTCTAGCTAATCAAGCAGGCTAGTGTGTCTGTCTGTCTGTATCTATCTAATGGAGGAGGAGGAGGCTAGTGTGTCTAATTGTCCGTGTGTTGATCATTTTGTCTATCTAATGAAGGAGGATCCTTGCGTGTCTATCAATGAATCAAACGGAGGAGGGGTTAGTGTGTCTGTCTATAGGTCTGTCTATATGTCTATCTCTGTGTGTCTATGTATCTGATAGATAGGAGGACAGACAGACAAACACACACTAGCGTCCTCCTCCTCTATCAAATGGAGGAGAAGGCTACTGTGTCCGTGTATCTATGTATCTGTCTCTGTATGTCCCTAGTGGAGGAGGCTAGTGTGCCTGTCCACCTATCTAAAGGAGAAGCAGGAGGAGGGTACTGTGTCTGTCTGTCTAATGCAGGAGGAATAGACTAGTGTGTCTAACTATCTCTCTGCAGAGGAGCAGGAATCCAGTGTGTCTGTCTGTCTGTCTGTGTTTCTAACTATGTATCTACTATCTATGTATTTAATGCAGGAGGAGGAGGAGGAGGCTAGTGTGTCTGAGTATCTGTCTGTCTCTGTAATGGAGCAGAAGGAGGAGGCTAGGGTGTCTGTCTGTCCATCTGTCTTTCTATTTATCTCCGTAATGGAGGAGGACGAGAAGGCTACTGTGTCTGTGTATCTATGTATCTGTCTCATGGAGGAGGCTAGTGTGCCTGTCCATCTGTCTAAACATGAGGAGGAGGAGGCTCCTGTGTCTATCGATCTGTGTGTGTATCTCTCACTCCCTCTCTCTACGTATGTAAACAGAGGCGGCGGCTAGTGTGTCTATCTGCGTGTATCTCTCGCACACTCTCTTTCTATTTCAGCAGGAAGAGGAGGCGGCTAGAGTGTCTGGCTATGTATCTCTCTGTCTGTCTGTCTGTCTATCTATCCATCTATCTAATGGGGAAGGAGGAGGAGGAGGTGGCTAGTGTTCCGTGTGTCTACCTGTGTGTGTGTATCTCTCTCTCTCTCTCTCTCTCAACAGGATGAGGAGGCTAGTGTGTCTATCTGTCTCTCTCTCTCTCTCTCTCTAGTTATCTAAAATGAGGAGGAGGCTAGTGTGTCTGTCTGTGTGTATCTCTCGCTGTCTCTATCGAAACAGGAGGAGGAGGAGGCTAGTGTGTCTTTGTATCTCTGTGTGTGTTTCTTTCTGTATCTCAACAGGACGAAGAGGCGGCTAGTGTGTCTGTCTGTCTGTGTGTCCGTCTAATAGAGGATAAGGAGGATGCTAGTGTGGCTGTTTCTCGGTCTGTGTGTGTGTCTGTGTTTCTAATGGAGGAGGAGGAGGGGGCTAGTGTGTCCATCTATCTCCCTATGTAGAGGAAGAGGAGGCAAGTGTGTCTGTCTATCTCTGTATCTAATGGAGGAGAAGGAGGCGGCTAGTGTGTCTATATATCCGTCTACTGGGGGAGCACAGTGTCTGTCTGTCTTTCTATCTAATGGAGGAAGAAGAGGAGGCGGCTGGTGTGCCTGTCTAGCTAATCCAGCAGGCTAGTATGTCTGTCTGTCTGTATCTATCTAATGGAGGAGGAGGAGGCTAGGGTGTCTATCCATCTATCTGTATATCTACGTATTTAATGGAGGAGGCTAGGGTGTCTATCCATCTATCTGTATATCTACGTATTTAATGGAGGAGGCTAGTGTGTCTCATTGTCCGTGTGTTGATCATTTTGTCTATCTAATGAAGGAGGAGCCTTGCGTGTCTATCAATGAATCAAACGGAGGAGGGGTTAGTGTGTCTGTCTATAGGTCTCTCTATCTGTCTATCTCTGTGTGTGTATGTATCTGATAGATAGGAGGACAGACAGACAAACACACACTAGCGTCCTCCTCCTCCTCTATCAAATGGAGGAGAAGGCTACTGTGTCTGTGTATCTATGTATCTGTCTCTGTATATCCCTAGTGGAGGAGGCTAGTGTGCGTGTCCACCTATGTAATGGAGAAGCAGGAGAAGGGTAGTGTGTCTGTCTATACGTCTGTCTACCTACCTATCTCTGCCTGTGTATCTATCTGATAGAGGAGGAGAAGGCCGCTAGTGTCTGTCTGTCTGTCTGTCCTCCTATCTATCAAATGGAGGAGGCGGCTAGCATGTCTACGTATCAGTCTGTGTTTCTATGTAATGGAGGAGGCGGCTAGCGTGCCTGTCCATCTGTCTAAACAAGAGGAGGAGGAGTCTCCTGTGTCTATCGATCTGTGTGTGTATCTCTCACTCCCTCTCTCTACGTATGTAAACAGAGGCGGCGGCTAGTGTGTCTATCTGCGTGTATCTCTCGCACACTCTCTTTCTATTTCAGCAGGAAGAGGAGGCGGCTAGAGTGTCTGGCTATGTATCTCTCTGTCTGTCTGTCTGTGTATCCATCTATCTAATGGGGAAGGAGGAGGAGGAGGTGGCAAGTGTTCCGTGTGTCTACCTATGTGTGTGTGTGTCTCTCTCTCTCTCTCTCTCAACAGGATGAGGAGGCTAGTGTGTCTATCTGTGTCTCTCTCTCTCTCTATCTCTGTCTGTCTCTAGTTATCTAAAAATGAGGAGGAGGCTAGTGTGTCTGTCTGTTTGTGTGTATCTCTAGCTGTCTCTATCGAAACAGGAGGTGGAGGAGGCTAGTGTGTCTTTGTATCTCTGTGTGTATTTCTTTCTGTATCTCAACAGGACGAAGAGGCGGCTAGTCTGTCTGTCTGTCTCTCTGTCCGTCTAATAGGGGATAAGGAGGACGCTAGTGTGGCTGTATCTCGGTCTGTGTGTGTGTGTTTGTTTCTAATGGAGGAGGAGGAGGGGGCTAGTGTGTCCATCTATCTCCCTATGTAGAGGAAGAGGAGGCAAGTGTGTCTGCCTATCTCTGTATCTAATGGAGGAGAAGGAGGAGGCTAGTGTGTCTATATATCATTCTACTGGGGGAGCACAGTGTCTGTCTGTCTTTCTATCTAATGGAGGAAGAAGAGGAGGCGGCTGGTGTGCCTGTCTAGCCTAATCAAGCAGGCTAGTGTGTCTGTCTGTCTGTATCTATCTAATGGAGGAGGAGGAGGCTAGTGTGTCTAATTGTCCGTGTGTTGATCATTTTGTCTATCTAATGAAGGAGGAGCCTTGCGTGTCTATCAATGAATCAAACGGAGGAGGGGTTAGTGTGTCTGTCTATAGGTCTGTCTATCTTACTATCTCTGTGTGTGTATGCATCTGATAGATAGGAGGACAGACAGACAAACACACACTAGCGTCCTCCTCCTCTATCAAATGGAGGAGAAGGCTACTGTGTCCGTGTATCTATGTATCTGTCTCTGTATGTCCCTAGTGGAGGAGGCTAGTGTGCCTGTCCACCTATCTAATGGAGAAGCAGGAGGAGGGTAGTGTGTCTGTCTATATGTCTGTCTACCTACCTATCTCTGCCTGTGTATCTATCTGATAGAGGAGGAGGAGGCCGCTAGTGTCTGTCTGTCTGTCTGTCCTCCTATCTATCAAATGGAGGAGGCGGCTAGCATGTCTACGTATCGGTCTGTGTTTCTATATAATGGAGGAGGCGGCTAGCGTGCCTGTCCATCTGTCTAAACATGAGGAGGAGGAGGCTCCTGTGTCTATCGATCTGTGTGTGTATCTCTCACTCCCTCTCTCTACGTATGTAAACAGAGGCGGCGGCTAGTGTGTCTATCGGCGTGTATCTCTCGCACACTCTCTTTCTATTTCAGCAGGAAGAGGAGGCGGCTAGAGTGTCTGGCTATGTATCTCTCTGTCTGTCTGTCTGTGTATCCATCTATCTAATGGGGAAGGAGGAGGAGGAGGTGGCTAGTGTTCCGTGTGTCTACCTATGTGCGTGTGTCTCTCTCTCTATGTCTAGTTACCTAAAAAATGAGGAGGAGGCTAGTGTGTCTATCTGTCTGTGTGTATCTCTCGCTGCCTCTATCGAAACAGGAGGTGGAGGAGGCTAGTGTGTCTTTGTATCTCTGTGTGTGTTTCTTTCTGTATCTCAACAGGACGAAGAGGCGGCTAGTCTGTCTGTCTGTCTGTCTGTCTGTCCGTCTAATAGGGGATAAGGAGGACGCTAGTGTGGCTGTTTCTCGGTCTGTGTGTGTGTCTGTGTTTCTAATGGAGGAGGAGGAGGGGGCTAGTGTGTCCATCTATCTCCCTATGTAGAGGAAGAGGAGGCAAGTGTGTCTGCCTATCTCTGTATCTAATGGAGGAGAAGGAGGAGGCTAGTGTGTCTATATATCCGTCTACTGGGGGAGCACAGTGTCTGTCTGTCTTTCTATCTAATGGAGGAAGAAGAGGAGGCGGCTGGTGTGCCTGTCTAGCTAATCAAGCAGGCTAGTGTGTCTGTCTGTCTGTATCTATCTAATGGAGGAGGAGGAGGCTAGGGTGTCTATCCATCTATCTGTATATCTACGTATTTAATGGAGGAGGCTAGTGTGTCTCATTGTCCGTGTGTTGATCATTTTGTCTATCTAATGAAGGAGGAGCCTTGCGTGTCTATCAATGAATCAAACGGAGGAGGGGTTAGTGTGTCTGTCTATAGGTCTCTCTATCTGTCTATCTCTGTGTGTGTATGTATCTGATAGATAGGAGGACAGACAGACAAACACACACTAGCGTCCTCCTCCTCCTCTATCAAATGGAGGAGAAGGCTACTGTGTCTGTGTATCTATGTATCTGTCTCTGTATATCCCTAGTGGAGGAGGCTAGTGTGCGTGTCCACCTATGTAATGGAGAAGCAGGAGAAGGGTAGTGTGTCTGTCTATACGTCTGTCTACCTACCTATCTCTGCCTGTGTATCTATCTGATAGAGGAGGAGAAGGCCGCTAGTGTCTGTCTGTCTGTCTGTCCTCCTATCTATCAAATGGAGGAGGCGGCTAGCATGTCTACGTATCAGTCTGTGTTTCTATGTAATGGAGGAGGCGGCTAGCGTGCCTGTCCATCTGTCTAAACAAGAGGAGGAGGAGTCTCCTGTGTCTATCGATGTGTGTGTGTATCTCTCACTCCCTCTCTCTACGTATGTAAACAGAGGCGGCGGCTAGTGTGTCTATCTGCGTGTATCTCTCGCACACTCTCTTTCTATTTCAGCAGGAAGAGGAGGCGGCTAGAGTGTCTGGCTATGTATCTCTCTGTCTGTCTGTCTGTGTATCCATCTATCTAATGGGAAGGAGGAGGAGGAGGTGGCTAGTGTTCCGTGTGTCTACCTATGTGTGTGTGTCTCTCTGTCTATGTCTAGTTACCTGAAAAATGAGGAGGAGGCTAGTGTGTCTATCTGTCTGTGTGTATCTCTCGCTGCCTCTATCGAAACAGGAGGTGGAGGAGGCTAGTGTGTCTTTGTATCTCTGTGTGTGTTTCTTTCTGTATCTCAACAGGACGAAGAGGCGGCTAGTCTGTCTGTCTGTCTGTCTGTCTGTCCGTCTAATAGGGGATAAGGAGGACGCTAGTGTGGCTGTTTCTCGGTCTGTGTGTGTGTCTGTGTTTCTAATGGAGGAGGAGGAGGGGGCTAGTGTGTCCATCTATCTCCCTATGTAGAGGAAGAGGAGGCAAGTGTGTCTGCCTATCTCTGTATCTAATGGAGGAGAAGGAGGAGGCTAGTGTGTCTATATATCCGTCTACTGGGGGAGCACAGTGTCTGTCTGTCTTTCTATCTAATGGAGGAAGAAGAGGAGGCGGCTGGTGTGCCTGTCTAGCTAATCAAGCAGGCTAGTGTGTCTGTCTGTCTGTATCTATCTAATGGAGGAGGAGGAGGCTAGTGTGTCTAATTGTCCGTGTGTTGATCATTTTGTCTATCTAATGAAGGAGGATCCTTGCGTGTCTATCAATGAATCAAACGGAGGAGGGGTTAGTGTGTCTGTCTATAGGTCTGTCTATCTGTCTATCTCTGTGTGTCTATGTATCTGATAGATAGGAGGACAGACAGACAAACACACACTAGCGTCCTCCTCCTCTATCAAATGGAGGAGAAGGCTACTGTGTCCGTGTATCTATGTATCTGTCTCTGTATGTCCCTAGTGGAGGAGGCTAGTGTGCCTGTCCACCTATCTAATGGAGAAGCAGGAGGAGGGTAGTGTGTCTGTCTATATGTCTGTCTACCTACCTATCTCTGCCTGTGTATCTATCTGATAGAGGAGGAGGAGGCCGCTAGTGTCTGTCTGTCTGTCTGTCCTCCTATCTATCAAATGGAGGAGGCGGCTAGCATGTCTACGTATCGGTCTGTGTTTCTATATAATGGAGGAGGCGGCTAGCGTGCCTGTCCATCTGTCTAAACATGAGGAGGAGGAGGCTCCTGTGTCTATCGATCTGTGTGTGTATCTCTCACTCCCTCTCTCTACGTATGTAAACAGAGGCGGCGGCTAGTGTGTCTATCGGCGTGTATCTCTCGCACACTCTCTTTCTATTTCAGCAGGAAGAGGAGGCGGCTAGAGTGTCTGGCTATGTATCTCTCTGTCTGTCTGTCTGTGTATCCATCTATCTAATGGGGAAGGAGGAGGAGGAGGTGGCTAGTGTTCCGTGTGTCTACCTATGTGTGTGTGTCTCTCTCTCTATGTCTAGTTACCTGAAAAATGAGGAGGAGGCTAGTGTGTCTATCTGTCTGTGTGTATCTCTCGCTGCCTCTATCGAAACAGGAGGTGGAGGAGGCTAGTGTGTCTTTGTATCTCTGTGTGTGTTTCTTTCTGTATCTCAACAGGACGAAGAGGCGGCTAGTCTGTCTGTCTGTCTGTCTGTCTGTCCGTCTAATAGGGGATAAGGAGGACGCTAGTGTGGCTGTTTCTCGGTCTGTGTGTGTGTCTGTGTTTCTAATGGAGGAGGAGGAGGGGGCTAGTGTGTCCATCTATCTCCCTATGTAGAGGAAGAGGAGGCAAGTGTGTCTGCCTATCTCTGTATCTAATGGAGGAGAAGGAGGAGGCTAGTGTGTCTATATATCCGTCTACTGGGGGAGCACAGTGTCTGTCTGTCTTTCTATCTAATGGAGGAAGAAGAGGAGGCGGCTGGTGTGCCTGTCTAGCTAATCAAGCAGGCTAGTGTGTCTGTCTGTCTGTATCTATCTAATGGAGGAGGAGGAGGCTAGTGTGTCTAATTGTCCGTGTGTTGATCATTTTGTCTATCTAATGAAGGAGGAGCCTTGCGTGTCTATCAATGAATCAAACGGAGGAGGGGTTAGTGTGTCTGTCTATAGGTCTGTCTATCTGTCTATCTCTGTGTGTCTATGTATCTGATAGATAGGAGGACAGACAGACAAACACACACTAGCGTCCTCCTCCTCTATCAAATGGAGGAGAAGGCTACTGTGTCCGTGTATCTATGTATCTGTCTCTGTATGTCCCTAGTGGAGGAGGCTAGTGTGCCTGTCCACCTATCTAAAGGAGAAGCAGGAGGAGGGTACTGTGTCTGTCTGTCTAATGCAGGAGGAATAGACTAGTGTGTCTAACTATCTCTCTGCAGAGGAGCAGGAATCCAGTGTGTCTGTCTGTCTGTCTGTGTTTCTAACTATGTATCTACTATCTATGTATTTAATGCAGGAGGAGGAGGAGGAGGCTAGTGTGTCTGAGTATCTGTCTGTCTCTGTAATGGAGCAGAAGGAGGAGGCTAGGGTGTCTGTCTGTCCATCTGTCTTTCTATTTATCTCCGTAATGGAGGAGGACGAGAAGGCTACTGTGTCTGTGTATCTATGTATCTGTCTCATGGAGGAGGCTAGTGTGCCTGTCCATCTGTCTAAACATGAGGAGGAGGAGGCTCCTGTGTCTATCGATCTGTGTGTGTATCTCTCACTCCCTCTCTCTACGTATGTAAACAGAGGCGGCGGCTAGTGTGTCTATCTGCGTGTATCTCTCGCACACTCTCTTTCTATTTCAGCAGGAAGAGGAGGCGGCTAGAGTGTCTGGCTATGTATCTCTCTGTCTGTCTGTCTGTCTATCTATCCATCTATCTAATGGGGAAGGAGGAGGAGGAGGTGGCTAGTGTTCCGTGTGTCTACCTGTGTGTGTGTATCTCTCTCTCTCAACAGCATGAGGAGGCTAGTGTGTCTATCTGTCTCTCTCTCTCTCTCTCTCTAGTTATCTAAAAATGAGGAGGAGGCTAGTGTGTCTGTCTGTGTGTATCTCTCGCTGTCTCTATCGAAACAGGAGGAGGAGGAGGCTAGTGTGTCTTTGTATCTCTGTGTGTGTTTCTTTCTGTATCTCAACAGGACGAAGAGGCGGCTAGTGTGTCTGTCTGTCTGTGTGTCCGTCTAATAGAGGATAAGGAGGACGCTAGTGTGGCTGTTTCTCGGTCTGTGTGTGTGTCTGTGTTTCTAATGGAGGAGGAGGAGGGGGCTAGTGTGTCCATCTATCTCCCTATGTAGAGGAAGAGGAGGCAAGTGTGTCTGCCTATCTCTGTATCTAATGGAGGAGAAGGAGGAGGCTAGTGTGTCTATATATCCGTCTACTGGGGGAGCACAGTGTCTGTCTGTCTTTCTATCTAATGGAGGAAGAAGAGGAGGCGGCTGGTGTGCCTGTCTAGCTAATCAAGCAGGCTAGTGTGTCTGTCTGTCTGTATCTATCTAATGGAGGAGGAGGAGGCTAGGGTGTCTATCCATCTATCTGTATATCTACGTATTTAATGGAGGAGGCTAGTGTGTCTCATTGTCCGTGTGTTGATCATTTTGTCTATCTAATGAAGGAGGAGCCTTGCGTGTCTATCAATGAATCAAACGGAGGAGGGGTTAGTGTGTCTGTCTATAGGTCTCTCTATCTGTCTATCTCTGTGTGTGTATGTATCTGATAGATAGGAGGACAGACAGACAAACACACACTAGCGTCCTCCTCCTCCTCTATCAAATGGAGGAGAAGGCTACTGTGTCTGTGTATCTATGTATCTGTCTCTGTATATCCCTAGTGGAGGAGGCTAGTGTGCGTGTCCACCTATGTAATGGAGAAGCAGGAGAAGGGTAGTGTGTCTGTCTATACGTCTGTCTACCTACCTATCTCTGCCTGTGTATCTATCTGATAGAGGAGGAGAAGGCCGCTAGTGTCTGTCTGTCTGTCTGTCCTCCTATCTATCAAATGGAGGAGGCGGCTAGCATGTCTACGTATCAGTCTGTGTTTCTATGTAATGGAGGAGGCGGCTAGCGTGCCTGTCCATCTGTCTAAACAGAGGAGGAGGAGTCTCCTGTGTCTATCGATCTGTGTGTGTATCTCTCACTCCCTCTCTCTACGTATGTAAACAGAGGCGGCGGCTAGTGTGTCTATCTGCGTGTATCTCTCGCACACTCTCTTTCTATTTCAGCAGGAAGAGGAGGCGGCTAGAGTGTCTGGCTATGTATCTCTCTGTCTGTCTGTCTGTGTATCCATCTATCTAATGGGGAAGGAGGAGGAGGAGGTGGCAAGTGTTCCGTGTGTCTACCTATGTGTGTGTGTGTCTCTCTCTCTCTCTCTCTCAACAGGATGAGGAGGCTAGTGTGTCTATCTGTGTCTCTCTCTCTCTCTATCTCTGTCTGTCTCTAGTTATCTAAAAATGAGGAGGAGGCTAGTGTGTCTGTCTGTTTGTGTGTATCTCTAGCTGTCTCTATCGAAACAGGAGGTGGAGGAGGCTAGTGTGTCTTTGTATCTCTGTGTGTATTTCTTTCTGTATCTCAACAGGACGAAGAGGCGGCTAGTCTGTCTGTCTGTCTCTCTGTCCGTCTAATAGGGGATAAGGAGGACGCTAGTGTGGCTGTATCTCGGTCTGTGTGTGTGTGTTTGTTTCTAATGGAGGAGGAGGAGGGGGCTAGTGTGTCCATCTATCTCCCTATGTAGAGGAAGAGGAGGCAAGTGTGTCTGCCTATCTCTGTATCTAATGGAGGAGAAGGAGGAGGCTA
This sequence comes from Camelus ferus, assembly GCF_009834535.1. NCBI lineage: Eukaryota > Metazoa > Chordata > Mammalia > Artiodactyla > Camelidae > Camelus > Camelus ferus. The sequence continues at coordinate 232,082 of NC_045702.1, read as the reverse complement.
GTGTGTCTATATATCATTCTACTGGGGGAGCACAGTGTCTGTCTGTCTTTCTATCTAATGGAGGAAGAAGAGGAGGCGGCTGGTGTGCCTGTCTACCTAATCAAGCAGGCTAGTGTGTCTGTCTGTCTGTATCTATCTAATGGAGGAGGAGGAGGCTAGTGTGTCTAATTGTCCGTGTGTTGATCATTTTGTCTATCTAATGAAGGAGGAGCCTTGCGTGTCTATCAATGAATCAAACGGAGGAGGGGTTAGTGTGTCTGTCTATAGGTCTGTCTATCTTACTATCTCTGTGTGTGTATGCATCTGATAGATAGGAGGACAGACAGACAAACACACACTAGCGTCCTCCTCCTCTATCAAATGGAGGAGAAGGCTACTGTGTCCGTGTATCTATGTATCTGTCTCTGTATGTCCCTAGTGGAGGAGGCTAGTGTGCCTGTCCACCTATCTAATGGAGAAGCAGGAGGAGGGTAGTGTGTCTGTCTATATGTCTGTCTACCTACCTATCTCTGCCTGTGTATCTATCTGATAGAGGAGGAGGAGGCCGCTAGTGTCTGTCTGTCTGTCTGTCCTCCTATCTATCAAATGGAGGAGGCGGCTAGCATGTCTACGTATCGGTCTGTGTTTCTATATAATGGAGGAGGCGGCTACGTGCCTGTCCATCTGTCTAAACATGAGGAGGAGGAGGCTCCTGTGTCTATCGATCTGTGTGTGTATCTCTCACTCCCTCTCTCTACGTATGTAAACAGAGGCGGCGGCTAGTGTGTCTATCGGCGTGTATCTCTCGCACACTCTCTTTCTATTTCAGCAGGAAGAGAGGCGGCTAGAGTGTCTGGCTATGTATCTCTCTGTCTGTCTGTCTGTGTATCCATCTATCTAATGGGGAAGGAGGAGGAGGAGGTGGCTAGTGTTCCGTGTGTCTACCTATGTGCGTGTGTCTCTCTCTCTATGTCTAGTTACCTAAAAAATGAGGAGGAGGCTAGTGTGTCTATCTGTCTGTGTGTATCTCTCGCTGCCTCTATCGAAACAGGAGGTGGAGGAGGCTAGTGTGTCTTTGTATCTCTGTGTGTGTTTCTTTCTGTATCTCAACAGGACGAAGAGGCGGCTAGTCTGTCTGTCTGTCTGTCTGTCTGTCCGTCTAATAGGGGATAAGGAGGACGCTAGTGTGGCTGTTTCTCGGTCTGTGTGTGTGTCTGTGTTTCTAATGGAGGAGGAGGAGGGGGCTAGTGTGTCCATCTATCTCCCTATGTAGAGGAAGAGGAGGCAAGGTGTCTGCCTATCTCTGTATCTAATGGAGGAGAAGGAGGAGGCTAGTGTGTCTATATATCCGTCTACTGGGGGAGCACAGTGTCTGTCTGTCTTTCTATCTAATGGAGGAAGAAGAGGAGGCGGCTGGTGTGCCTGTCTAGCTAATCAAGCAGGCTAGTGTGTCTGTCTGTCTGTATCTATCTAATGGAGGAGGAGGAGGCTAGGGTGTCTATCCATCTATCTGTATATCTACGTATTTAATGGAGGAGGCTAGTGTGTCTCATTGTCCGTGTGTTGATCATTTTGTCTATCTAATGAAGGAGGAGCCTTGCGTGTCTATCAATGAATCAAACGGAGGAGGGGTTAGTGTGTCTGTCTATAGGTCTCTCTATCTGTCTATCTCTGTGTGTGTATGTATCTGATAGATAGGAGGACAGACAGACAAACACACACTAGCGTCCTCCTCCTCCTCTATCAAATGGAGGAGAAGGCTACTGTGTCTGTGTATCTATGTATCTGTCTCTGTATATCCCTAGTGGAGGAGGCTAGTGTGCGTGTCCACCTATGTAATGGAGAAGCAGGAGAAGGGTAGTGTGTCTGTCTATACGTCTGTCTACCTACCTATCTCTGCCTGTGTATCTATCTGATAGAGGAGGAGAAGGCCGCTAGTGTCTGTCTGTCTGTCTGTCCTCCTATCTATCAAATGGAGGAGGCGGCTAGCATGTCTACGTATCAGTCTGTGTTTCTATGTAATGGAGGAGGCGGCTAGCGTGCCTGTCCATCTGTCTAAACAAGAGGAGGAGGAGTCTCCTGTGTCTATCGATCTGTGTGTGTATCTCTCACTCCCTCTCTCTACGTATGTAAACAGAGGCGGCGGCTAGTGTGTCTATCTGCGTGTATCTCTCGCACACTCTCTTTCTATTTCAGCAGGAAGAGGAGGCGGCTAGAGTGTCTGGCTATGTATCTCTCTGTCTGTCTGTCTGTGTATCCATCTATCTAATTGGGAAGGAGGAGGAGGAGGTGGCTAGTGTTCCGTGTGTCTACCTATGTGTGTGTGTCTCTCTGTCTATGTCTAGTTACCTGAAAAATGAGGAGGAGGCTAGTGTGTCTATCTGTCTGTGTGTATCTCTCGCTGCCTCTATCGAAACAGGAGGTGGAGGAGGCTAGTGTGTCTTTGTATCTCTGTGTGTGTTTCTTTCTGTATCTCAACAGGACGAAGAGGCGGCTAGTCTGTCTGTCTGTCTGTCTGTCTGTCCGTCTAATAGGGGATAAGGAGGACGCTAGTGTGGCTGTTTCTCGGTCTGTGTGTGTGTCTGTGTTTCTAATGGAGGAGGAGGAGGGGGCTAGTGTGTCCATCTATCTCCCTATGTAGAGGAAGAGGAGGCAAGTGTGTCTGCCTATCTCTGTATCTAATGGAGGAGAAGGAGGAGGCTAGTGTGTCTATATATCCGTCTACTGGGGGAGCACAGTGTCTGTCTGTCTTTCTATCTAATGGAGGAAGAAGAGGAGGCGGCTGGTGTGCCTGTCTAGCTAATCAAGCAGGCTAGTGTGTCTGTCTGTCTGTATCTATCTAATGGAGGAGGAGGAGGCTAGTGTGTCTAATTGTCCGTGTGTTGATCATTTTGTCTATCTAATGAAGGAGGATCCTTGCGTGTCTATCAATGAATCAAACGGAGGAGGGGTTAGTGTGTCTGTCTATAGGTCTGTCTATCTGTCTATCTCTGTGTGTCTATGTATCTGATAGATAGGAGGACAGACAGACAAACACACACTAGCGTCCTCCTCCTCTATCAAATGGAGGAGAAGGCTACTGTGTCCGTGTATCTATGTATCTGTCTCTGTATGTCCCTAGTGGAGGAGGCTAGTGTGCCTGTCCACCTATCTAATGGAGAAGCAGGAGGAGGGTAGTGTGTCTGTCTATATGTCTGTCTACCTACCTATCTCTGCCTGTGTATCTATCTGATAGAGGAGGAGGAGGCCGCTAGTGTCTGTCTGTCTGTCTGTCCTCCTATCTATCAAATGGAGGAGGCGGCTAGCATGTCTACGTATCGGTCTGTGTTTCTATATAATGGAGGAGGCGGCTAGCGTGCCTGTCCATCTGTCTAAACATGAGGAGGAGGAGGCTCCTGTGTCTATCGATCTGTGTGTGTATCTCTCACTCCCTCTCTCTACGTATGTAAACAGAGGCGGCGGCTAGTGTGTCTATCGGCGTGTATCTCTCGCACACTCTCTTTCTATTTCAGCAGGAAGAGGAGGCGGCTAGAGTGTCTGGCTATGTATCTCTCTGTCTGTCTGTCTGTGTATCCATCTATCTAATGGGGAAGGAGGAGGAGGAGGTGGCTAGTGTTCCGTGTGTCTACCTATGTGTGTGTGTCTCTCTCTCTATGTCTAGTTACCTGAAAAATGAGGAGGAGGCTAGTGTGTCTATCTGTCTGTGTGTATCTCTCGCTGCCTCTATCGAAACAGGAGGTGGAGGAGGCTAGTGTGTCTTTGTATCTCTGTGTGTGTTTCTTTCTGTATCTCAACAGGACGAAGAGGCGGCTAGTCTGTCTGTCTGTCTGTCTGTCTGTCCGTCTAATAGGGGATAAGGAGGACGCTAGTGTGGCTGTTTCTCGGTCTGTGTGTGTGTCTGTGTTTCTAATGGAGGAGGAGGAGGGGGCTAGTGTGTCCATCTATCTCCCTATGTAGAGGAAGAGGAGGCAAGTGTGTCTGCCTATCTCTGTATCTAATGGAGGAGAAGGAGGAGGCTAGTGTGTCTATATATCCATCTACTGGGGGAGCACAGTGTCTGTCTGTCTTTCTATCTAATGGAGGAAGAAGAGGAGGCGGCTGGTGTGCCTGTCTAGCTAATCAAGCAGGCTAGTGTGTCTGTCTGTCTGTATCTATCTAATGGAGGAGGAGGAGGCTAGTGTGTCTAATTGTCCGTGTGTTGATCATTTTGTCTATCTAATGAAGGAGGAGCCTTGCGTGTCTATCAATGAATCAAACGGAGGAGGGGTTAGTGTGTCTGTCTATAGGTCTGTCTATCTGTCTATCTCTGTGTGTCTATGTATCTGATAGATAGGAGGACAGACAGACAAACACACACTAGCGTCCTCCTCCTCTATCAAATGGAGGAGAAGGCTACTGTGTCCGTGTATCTATGTATCTGTCTCTGTATGTCCCTAGTGGAGGAGGCTAGTGTGCCTGTCCACCTATCTAAAGGAGAAGCAGGAGGAGGGTACTGTGTCTGTCTGTCTAATGCAGGAGGAATAGACTAGTGTGTCTAACTATCTCTCTGCAGAGGAGCAGGAATCCAGTGTGTCTGTCTGTCTGTCTGTGTTTCTAACTATGTATCTACTATCTATGTATTTAATGCAGGAGGAGGAGGAGGAGGCTAGTGTGTCTGAGTATCTGTCTGTCTCTGTAATGGAGCAGAAGGAGGAGGCTAGGGTGTCTGTCTGTCCATCTGTCTTTCTATTTATCTCCGTAATGGAGGAGGACGAGAAGGCTACTGTGTCTGTGTATCTATGTATCTGTCTCATGGAGGAGGCTAGTGTGCCTGTCCATCTGTCTAAACATGAGGAGGAGGAGGCTCCTGTGTCTATCGATCTGTGTGTGTATCTCTCACTCCCTCTCTCTACGTATGTAAACAGAGGCGGCGGCTAGTGTGTCTATCTGCGTGTATCTCTCGCACACTCTCTTTCTATTTCAGCAGGAAGAGGAGGCGGCTAGAGTGTCTGGCTATGTATCTCTCTGTCTGTCTGTCTGTCTATCTATCCATCTATCTAATGGGGAAGAGGAGGAGGAGGTGGCTAGTGTTCCGTGTGTCTACCTGTGTGTGTGTATCTCTCTCTCTCAACAGCATGAGGAGGCTAGTGTGTCTATCTGTCTCTCTCTCTCTCTCTCTCTAGTTATCTAAAATGAGGAGGAGGCTAGTGTGTCCGTCTGTGTGTATCTCTCGCTGTCTCTATCGAAACAGGAGGAGGAGGAGGCTAGTGTGTCTTTGTATCTCTGTGTGTGTTTCTTTCTGTATCTCAACAGGACGAAGAGGCGGCTAGTGTGTCTGTCTGTCTGTGTGTCCGTCTAATAGAGGATAAGGAGGACGCTAGTGTGGCTGTTTCTCGGTCTGTGTGTGTGTCTGTGTTTCTAATGGAGGAGGAGGAGGGGGCTAGTGTGTCCATCTATCTCCCTATGTAGAGGAAGAGGAGGCAAGTGTGTCTGCCTATCTCTGTATCTAATGGAGGAGAGGAGGAGGCTAGTGTGTCTATATATCCGTCTACTGGGGGAGCACAGTGTCTGTCTGTCTTTCTATCTAATGGAGGAAGAAGAGGAGGCGGCTGGTGTTGCCTGTCTAGCTAATCAAGCAGGCTAGTGTGTCTGTCTGTCTGTATCTATCTAATGGAGGAGGAGGAGGCTAGGGTGTCTATCCATCTATCTGTATATCTACGTATTTAATGGAGGAGGCTAGTGTGTCTCATTGTCCGTGTGTTGATCATTTTGTCTATCTAATGAAGGAGGAGCCTTGCGTGTCTATCAATGAATCAAACGGAGGAGGGGTTAGTGTGTCTGTCTATAGGTCTCTCTATCTGTCTATCTCTGTGTGTGTATGTATCTGATAGATAGGAGGACAGACAGACAAACACACACTAGCGTCCTCCTCCTCCTCTATCAAATGGAGGAGAAGGCTACTGTGTCTGTGTATCTATGTATCTGTCTCTGTATATCCCTAGTGGAGGAGGCTAGTGTGCGTGTCCACCTATGTAATGGAGAAGCAGGAGAAGGGTAGTGTGTCTGTCTATACGTCTGTCTACCTACCTATCTCTGCCTGTGTATCTATCTGATAGAGGAGGAGAAGGCCGCTAGTGTCTGTCTGTCTGTCTGTCCTCCTATCTATCAAATGGAGGAGGCGGCTAGCATGTCTACGTATCGGTCTGTGTTTCTATATAATGGAGGAGGCGGCTAGCGTGCCTGTCCATCTGTCTAAACATGAGGAGGAGGAGGCTCCTGTGTCTATCGATCTGTGTGTGTATCTCTCACTCCCTCTCTCTACGTATGTAAACAGAGGCGGCGGCTAGTGTGTCTATCTGCGTGTATCTCTCGCACACTCTCTTTCTATTTCAGCAGGAAGAGGAGGCGGCTAGAGTGTCTGGCTATGTATCTCTCTGTCTGTCTGTCTGTGTATCCATCTATCTAATGGGGAAGGAGGAGGAGGAGGTGGCTAGTGTTCCGTGTGTCTACCTGTGTGTGTGTCTCTCTCTCTCTCTCTCTAGTTATCTAAAAATGAGGAGGAGGCTAGTGTGTCTATCTGTCTGTGTGTATCTCTCGCTGTCTCTATCGAAACAGGAGGTGGAGGAGGCTAGTGGTGTCTTTGTATCTCTGTGTGTGTTTCTTTCTGTATCTCAACAGGACGAAGAGGCGGCTAGTCTGTCTGTCTGTCTGTCTGTCCGTCTAATAGGGGATAAGGAGGACGCTAGTGTGGCTGTTTCTCGGTCTATGTGTGTGTCTGTGTTTCTAATGGAGGAGGAGGAGGGGGCTAGTGTGTCCATCTATCTCCCTATGTAGAGGAAGAGGAGGCAAGTGTGTCTGCCTATCTCTGTATCTAATGGAGGAGAAGGAGGAGGGTAGTATGTCTATATATCCGTATACTGGGGGAGCACAGTGTCTGTCTGTCTTTCTATCTAATGGAGGAAGAAGAGGAGGCGGCTGGTGTGCCTGTCTAGCTAATCAAGCAGGCTAGTGTGTCTGTCTGTCTATATCTATCTAATGGAGGAGGAGGAGGCTAGTGTGTCTATCCATCTATCTGTATATCTACGTATTTAATGGAGGAGGCTAGTGTGTCTCATTGTCCGTGTGTTGATCATTTTGTCTATCTAATGAAGGAGGAGCCTTGCGTGTCTATCAATGAATCAAACGGAGGAGGGGTTAGTGTGTCTGTCTATAGGTCTCTCTATCTGTCTATCTCTGTGTGTGTATGTATCTGATAGATAGGAGGAGAGACAGACAAACACACACTAGCGTCCTCCTCCTCTATCAAATGGAGGAGAAGGCTACTGTGTCCGTGTATCTATGTATCTGTCTCTGTATGTCCCTAGTGGAGGAGGCTAGTGTGCCTGTCCACCTATCTAATGGAGAAGCAGGAGGAGGGTAGTGTGTCTGTCTATATGTCTGTCTACCTACCTATCTCTGCCTGTGTATCTATCTGATAGAGGAGGAGGAGGCCGCTAGTGTCTGTCTGTCTGTCTGTCCTCCTATCTATCAAATGGAGGAGGCGGCTAGCATGTCTACGTATCGGTCTGTGTTTCTATATAATGGAGGAGGCGGCTAGCGTGCCTGTCCATCTGTCTAAACATGAGGAGGAGGAGGCTCCTGTGTCTATCGATCTGTGTGTGTATCTCTCACTCCCTCTCTCTACGTATGTAAACAGAGGCGGCGGCTAGTGTGTCTATCGGCGTGTATCTCTCGCACACTCTCTTTCTATTTCAGCAGGAAGAGGAGGCGGCTAGAGTGTCTGGCTATGTATCTCTCTGTCTGTCTGTCTGTGTATCCATCTATCTAATGGGGAAGGAGGAGGAGGAGGTGGCTAGTGTTCCGTGTGTCTACCTATGTGCGTGTGTCTCTCTCTCTATGTCTAGTTACCTAAAAAATGAGGAGGCTAGTGTGTCTATCTGTCTGTGTGTATCTCTCGCTGCCTCTATCGAAACAGGAGGTGGAGGAGGCTAGTGTGTCTTTGTATCTCTGTGTGTGTTTCTTTCTGTATCTCAACAGGACGAAGAGGCGGCTAGTCTGTCTGTCTGTCTGTCTGTCTGTCCGTCTAATAGGGGATAAGGAGGACGCTAGTGTGGCTGTTTCTCGGTCTGTGTGTGTGTCTGTGTTTCTAATGGAGGAGGAGGAGGGGGCTAGTGTGTCCATCTATCTCCCTATGTAGAGGAAGAGGAGGCAAGTGTGTCTGTCTATCTGTGTATCTAATGGAGGAGAAGGAGGAGGCTAGTGTGTCTATATATCCGTCTACTGGGGGAGCACAGTGTCTGTCTGTCTTTCTATCTAATGGAGGAAGAAGAGGAGGCGGCTGGTGTGCCTGTCTAGCTAATCAAGCAGGCTAGTGTGTCTGTCTGTCTGTATCTATCTAATGGAGGAGGAGGAGGCTAGTGTGTCTAATTGTCCGTGTGTTGATCATTTTGTCTATCTAATGAAGGAGGAGCCTTGCGTGTCTATCAATGAATCAAACGGAGGAGGGGTTAGTGTGTCTGTCTATAGGTCTGTCTATCTTACTATCTCTGTGTGTGTATGCATCTGATAGATAGGAGGACAGACAGACAAACACACACTAGCGTCCTCCTTCTCTATCAAATGGAGGAGAAGGCTACTGTGTCCGTGTATCTATGTATCTGTCTCTGTCTATCCCAACTGGAGGAGGCTAGTGTGCCTGTCCACCTATCTAAAGGAGAAGCAGGAGGAGGGTACTGTGTCTGTCTGTCTAATGCAGGAGGAATAGACTAGTGTGTCTAACTATCTCTCTGCAGAGGAGCAGGAATCCAGTGTGTCTGTCTGTCTGTCTGTGTTTCTAACTATGTATCTACTATCTATGTATTTAATGCAGGAGGAGGAGGAGGTGGCTAGTGTTCCGTGTGTCTACCTATGTGTGTGTGTCTCTCTCTCTCTAGTTATCTAAAATGAGGAGGAGGCTAGTGTGTCTATCTGTCTGTGTGTATCTCTCGCTGTCTCTATCGAAACAGGAGGTGGAGGAGGCTAGTGTGTCTTTGTATCTCTGTGTGTGTTTCTTTCTGTATCTCAACAGGACGAAGAGGCGGCTAGTCTGTCTGTCTGTCAGTCCGTCTAATAGGGGATAAGGAGGACGCTAGTGTGGCTGTTTCTCGGTCTATGTGTGTGTCTGTGTTTCTAATGGAGGAGGAGGAGGGGGCTAGTGTGTCCATGTATCTCCCTATGTAGAGGAAGAGGAGGCAAGTGTGTCTGCCTATCTCTGTATCTAATGGAGGAGAAGGAGGAGGCTAGTGTGTCTATATATCCGTCTACTGGGGGAGCACAGTGTCTGTCTGTCTTTCTATCTAATGGAGGAAGAAGAGGAGGCGGCTGGTGTGCCTGTCTAGCTAATCAAGCAGGCTAGTGTGTCTGTCTGTCTATATCTATCTAATGGAGGAGGAGGAGGCTAGTGTGTCTATCCATCTATCTGTATATCTACGTATTTAATGGAGGAGGCTAGGGTGTCTATCCATCTATCTGTATATCTACGTATTTAATGGAGGAGGCTAGTGTGTCTCATTGTCCGTGTGTTGATCATTTTGTCTATCTAATGAAGGAGGAGCCTTGCGTGTCTATCAATGAATCAAACGGAGGAGGGGTTAGTGTGTCTGTCTATAGGTCTCTCTATCTGTCTATCTCTGTGTGTGTATGTATCTGATAGATAGGAGGACAGATAGAGAAACACACACTAGCGTCCTCCTCCTCCTCTATCAAATGGAGGAGAAGGCTACTGTGTCTGTGTATCTATGTATCTGTCTCTGTATATCCCTAGTGGAGGAGGCTAGTGTGCGTGTCCACCTATGTAATGGAGAAGCAGGAGAAGGGTAGTGTGTCTGTCTATACGTCTGTCTACCTACCTATCTCTGCCTGTGTATCTATCTGATAGAGGAGGAGAAGGCCGCTAGTGTCTGTCTGTCTGTCTGTCCTCCTATCTATCAAATGGAGGAGGCGGCTAGCATGTCTACGTATCAGTCTGTGTTTCTATGTAATGGAGGAGGCGGCTAGCGTGCCTGTCCATCTGTCTAAACAAGAGGAGGAGGAGTCTCCTGTGTCTATCGATCTGTGTGTGTATCTCTCACTCCCTCTCTCTACGTATGTAAACAGAGGCGGCGGCTAGTGTGTCTATCTGCGTGTATCTCTCGCACACTCTCTTTCTATTTCAGCAGGAAGAGGAGGCGGCTAGAGTGTCTGGCTATGTATCTCTCTGTCTGTCTGTCTGTGTATCCATCTATCTAATGGGGAAGGAGGAGGAGGAGGTGGCTAGTGTTCCGTGTGTCTACCTATGTGTGTGTGTCTCTCTGTCTATGTCTAGTTACCTGAAAAATGAGGAGGAGGCTAGTGTGTCTATCTGTCTGTGTGTATCTCTCGCTGTCTCTATCGAAACAGGAGGTGGAGGAGGCTAGTGTGTCTTTGTATCTCTGTGTGTGTTTCTTTCTGTATCTCAACAGGACGAAGAGGCGGCTAGTCTGTCTGTCTGTCTGTCCGTCTAATAGGGGATAAGGAGGACGCTAGTGTGGCTGTATCTCGGTCTGTGTGTGTGTGTTTGTTTCTAATGGAGGAGGAGGAGGGGGCTACTGTGTCCATCTATCTCCCTATGTAGAGGAAGAGGAGGCAAGTGTGTCTGCCTATCTCTGTATCTAATGGAGGAGAAGGAGGAGGCTAGTGTGTCTATATATCATTCTACTGGGGGAGCACAGTGTCTGTCTGTCTTTCTATCTAATGGAGGAAGAAGAGGAGGCGGCTGGTGTGCCTGTCTAGCTAATCAAGCAGGCTAGTGTGTCTGTCTGTCTGTATCTATCTAATGGAGGAGGAGGAGGCTAGTGTGTCTCATTGTCCGTGTGTTGATCATTTTGTCTATCTAATGAAGGAGGAGCCTTGCGTGTCTATCAATGAATCAAACGGAGGAGGGGTTAGTGTGTCTGTCTATAGGTCTGTCTATCTTACTATCTCTGTGTGTGTATGCATCTGATAGATAGGAGGACAGACAGACAAACACACACTAGCGTCCTCCTCCTCTATCAAATGGAGGAGAAGGCTACTGTGTCCGTGTATCTATGTATCTGTCTCTGTATGTCCCTAGTGGAGGAGGCTAGTGTGCCTGTCCACCTATCTAATGGAGAAGCAGGAGGAGGGTAGTGTGTCTGTCTATATGTCTGTCTACCTACCTATCTCTGCCTGTGTATCTATCTGATAGAGGAGGAGGAGGCCGCTAGTGTCTGTCTGTCTGTCTGTCCTCCTATCTATCAAATGGAGGAGGCGGCTAGCATGTCTACGTATCGGTCTGTGTTTCTATATAATGGAGGAGGCGGCTAGCGTGCCTGTCCATCTGTCTAAACATGAGGAGGAGGAGGCTCCTGTGTCTATCGATCTGTGTGTGTATCTCTCACTCCCTCTCTCTACGTATGTAAACAGAGGCGGCGGCTAGTGTGTCTATCGGCGTGTATCTCTCGCACACTCTCTTTCTATTTCAGCAGGAAGAGGAGGCGGCTAGAGTGTCTGGCTATGTATCTCTCTGTCTGTCTGTCTGTGTATCCATCTATCTAATGGGGAAGGAGGAGGAGGAGGTGGCTAGTGTTCCGTGTGTCTACCTATGTGCGTGTGTCTCTCTCTCTATGTCTAGTTACCTAAAAAATGAGGAGGAGGCTAGTGTGTCTATCTGTCTGTGTGTATCTCTCGCTGCCTCTATCGAAACAGGAGGTGGAGGAGGCTAGTGTGTCTTTGTATCTCTGTGTGTGTTTCTTTCTGTATCTCAACAGGACGAAGAGGCGGCTAGTCTGTCTGTCTGTCTGTCTGTCTGTCCGTCTAATAGGGGATAAGGAGGACGCTAGTGTGGCTGTTTCTCGGTCTGTGTGTGTGTCTGTGTTTCTAATGGAGGAGGAGGAGGGGGCTAGTGTGTCCATCTATCTCCCTATGTAGAGGAAGAGGAGGCAAGTGTGTCTGCCTATCTCTGTATCTAATGGAGGAGAAGGAGGAGGCTAGTGTGTCTATATATCCGTCTACTGGGGGAGCACAGTGTCTGTCTGTCTTTCTATCTAATGGAGGAAGAAGAGGAGGCGGCTGGTGTGCCTGTCTAGCTAATCAAGCAGGCTAGTGTGTCTGTCTGTCTGTATCTATCTAATGGAGGAGGAGGAGGCTAGTGTGTCTAATTGTCCGTGTGTTGATCATTTTGTCTATCTAATGAAGGAGGAGCCTTGCGTGTCTATCAATGAATCAAACGGAGGAGGGGTTAGTGTGTCTGTCTATAGGTCTGTCTATCTGTCTATCTCTGTGTGTCTATGTATCTGATAGATAGGAGGACAGACAGACAAACACACACTAGCGTCCTCCTCCTCTATCAAATGGAGGAGAAGGCTACTGTGTCCGTGTATCTATGTATCTGTCTCTGTATGTCCCTAGTGGAGGAGGCTAGTGTGCCTGTCCACCTATCTAAAGGAGAAGCAGGAGGAGGGTACTGTGTCTGTCTGTCTAATGCAGGAGGAATAGACTAGTGTGCCTAACTATCTCTCTGCAGAGGAGCAGGAATCCAGTGTGTCTGTCTGTCTGTCTGTGTTTCTAACTATGTATCTACTATCTATGTATTTAATGCAGGAGGAGGAGGAGGAGGCTAGTGTGTCTGAGTATCTGTCTGTCTCTGTAATGGAGCAGAAGGAGGAGGCTAGGGTGTCTGTCTGTCCATCTGTCTTTCTATTTATCTCCGTAATAGAGGAGGACGAGAAGGCTACTGTGTCTGTGTATCTATGTATCTGTCTCATGGAGGAGGCTAGTGTGCCTGTCCATCTGTCTAAACATGAGGAGGAGGAGGCTCCTGTGTCTATCGATCTGTGTGTGTATCTCTCACTCCCTCTCTCTACGTATGTAAACAGAGGCGGCGGCTAGTGTGTCTATCTGCGTGTATCTCTCGCACACTCTCTTTCTATTTCAGCAGGAAGAGGAGGCGGCTAGAGTGTCTGGCTATGTATCTCTCTGTCTGTCTGTCTGTCTATCTATCCATCTATCTAATGGGGAAGGAGGAGGAGGAGGTGGCTAGTGTTCCGTGTGTCTACCTGTGTGTGTGTATCTCTCTCTCTCAACAGCATGAGGAGGCTAGTGTGTCTATCTGTCTCTCTCTCTCTCTCTCTCTAGTTATCTAAAAATGAGGAGGAGGCTAGTGTGTCTGTCTGTGTGTATCTCTCGCTGTCTCTATCGAAACAGGAGGAGGAGGAGGCTAGTGTGTCTTTGTATCTCTGTGTGTGTTTCTTTCTGTATCTCAACAGGACGAAGAGGCGGCTAGTGTGTCTGTCTGTCTGTGTGTCCGTCTAATAGAGGATAAGGAGGACGCTAGTGTGGCTGTTTCTCGGTCTGTGTGTGTGTCTGTGTTTCTAATGGAGGAGGAGGAGGGGGCTAGTGTGTCCATCTATCTCCCTATGTAGAGGAAGAGGAGGCAAGTGTGTCTGCCTATCTCTGTATCTAATGGAGGAGAAGGAGGAGGCTAGTGTGTCTATATATCCGTCTACTGGGGGAGCACAGTGTCTGTCTGTCTTTCTATCTAATGGAGGAAGAAGAGGAGGCGGCTGGTGTGCCTGTCTAGCTAATCAAGCAGGCTAGTGTGTCTGTCTGTCTGTATCTATCTAATGGAGGAGGAGGAGGCTAGGGTGTCTATCCATCTATCTGTATATCTACGTATTTAATGGAGGAGGCTAGTGTGTCTCATTGTCCGTGTGTTGATCATTTTGTCTATCTAATGAAGGAGGAGCCTTGCGTGTCTATCAATGAATCAAACGGAGGAGGGGTTAGTGTGTCTGTCTATAGGTCTCTCTATCTGTCTATCTCTGTGTGTGTATGTATCTGATAGATAGGAGGACAGACAGACAAACACACACTAGCGTCCTCCTCCTCCTCTATCAAATGGAGGAGAAGGCTACTGTGTCTGTGTATCTATGTATCTGTCTCTGTATATCCCTAGTGGAGGAGGCTAGTGTGCGTGTCCACCTATGTAATGGAGAAGCAGGAGAAGGGTAGTGTGTCTGTCTATACGTCTGTCTACCTACCTATCTCTGCCTGTGTATCTATCTGATAGAGGAGGAGAAGGCCGCTAGTGTCTGTCTGTCTGTCTGTCCTCCTATCTATCAAATGGAGGAGGCGGCTAGCATGTCTACGTATCAGTCTGTGTTTCTATGTAATGGAGGAGGCGGCTAGCGTGCCTGTCCATCTGTCTAAACAAGAGGAGGAGGAGTCTCCTGTGTCTATCGATCTGTGTGTGTATCTCTCACTCCCTCTCTCTACGTATGTAAACAGAGGCGGCGGCTAGTGTGTCTATCTGCGTGTATCTCTCGCACACTCTCTTTCTATTTCAGCAGGAAGAGGAGGCGGCTAGAGTGTCTGGCTATGTATCTCTCTGTCTGTCTGTCTGTGTATCCATCTATCTAATGGGGAAGGAGGAGGAGGAGGTGGCTAGTGTTCCGTGTGTCTACCTATGTGTGTGTGTGTCTCTCTCTCTCTCTCTAGTTATCTAAAAATGAGGAGGAGGCTAGTGTGTCTATCTGTCTGTGTGTATCTCTCGCTGTCTCTATCGAAACAGGAGGTGGAGGAGGCTAGTGTGTCTTTGTATCTCTGTGTGTGTTTCGTTCTGTATCTCAACAGGACGAGGAGGCGGCTAGTCTGTCTGTCTGTCTGTCCGTCTAATAGGGGATAAGGAGGACGCTAGTGTGGCTGTATCTCGGTCTGTGTGTGTGTGTTTGTTTCTAATGGAGGAGGAGGAGGGGGCTAGTGTGTCCATCTATCTCCCTATGTAGAGGAAGAGGAGGCAAGTGTGTCTGCCTATCTCTGTATCTAATGGAGGAGAAGGAGGAGGCTAGTGTGTCTATATATCATTCTACTGGGGGAGCACAGTGTCTGTCTGTCTTTCTATCTAATGGAGGAAGAAGAGGAGGCGGCTGGTGTGCCTGTCTAGCTAATCAAGCAGGCTAGTGTGTCTGTCTGTCTGTATCTATCTAATGGAGGAGGAGGAGGCTAGTGTGTCTCATTGTCCGTGTGTTGATCATTTTGTCTATCTAATGAAGGAGGAGCCTTGCGTGTCTATCAATGAATCAAACGGAGGAGGGGTTAGTGTGTCTGTCTATAGGTCTGTCTATCTGTCTATCTCTGTGTGTCTATGTATCTGATAGATAGGAGGACAGACAGACAAACACACACTAGCGTCCTCCTCCTCTATCAAATGGAGGAGAAGGCTACTGTGTCCGTGTATCTATGTATCTGTCTCTGTATGTCCCTAGTGGAGGAGGCTAGTGTGCCTGTCCACCTATCTAATGGAGAAGCAGGAGGAGGGTAGTGTGTCTGTCTATATGTCTGTCTACCTACCTATCTCTGCCTGTGTATCTATCTGATAGAGGAGGAGGAGGCCGCTAGTGTCTGTCTGTCTGTCCTCCTATCTATCAAATGGAGGAGGCGGCTAGCATGTCTACGTATCGGTCTGTGTTTCTATATAATGGAGGAGGCGGCTAGCGTGCCTGTCCATCTGTCTAAACATGAGGAGGAGGAGGCTCCTGTGTCTATCGATCTGTGTGTGTATCTCTCACTCCCTCTCTCTACGTATGTAAACAGAGGCGGCGGCTAGTGTGTCTATCGGCGTGTATCTCTCGCACACTCTCTTTCTATTTCAGCAGGAAGAGGAGGCGGCTAGAGTGTCTGGCTATGTATCTCTCTGTCTGTCTGTCTGTGTATCCATCTATCTAATGGGGAAGGAGGAGGAGGAGGTGGCTAGTGTTCCGTGTGTCTACCTATGTGTGTGTGTCTCTCTCTCTATGTCTAGTTACCTGAAAAATGAGGAGGAGGCTAGTGTGTCTATCTGTCTGTGTGTATCTCTCGCTGCCTCTATCGAAACAGGAGGTGGAGGAGGCTAGTGTGTCTTTGTATCTCTGTGTGTGTTTCTTTCTGTATCTCAACAGGACGAAGAGGCGGCTAGTCTGTCTGTCTGTCTGTCTGTCTGTCCGTCTAATAGGGGATAAGGAGGACGCTAGTGTGGCTGTTTCTCGGTCTGTGTGTGTGTCTGTGTTTCTAATGGAGGAGGAGGAGGGGGCTAGTGTGTCCATCTATCTCCCTATGTAGAGGAAGAGGAGGCAAGTGTGTCTGCCTATCTCTGTATCTAATGGAGGAGAAGGAGGAGGCTAGTGTGTCTATATATCCGTCAACTGGGGGAGCACAGTGTCTGTCTGTCTTTCTATCTAATGGAGGAAGAAGAGGAGGCGGCTGGTGTGCCTGTCTAGCTAATCAAGCAGGCTAGTGTGTCTGTCTGTCTGTATCTATCTAATGGAGGAGGAGGAGGCTAGTGTGTCTAATTGTCCGTGTGTTGATCATTTTGTCTATCTAATGAAGGAGGAGCCTTGCGTGTCTATCAATGAATCAAACGGAGGAGGGGTTAGTGTGTCTGTCTATAGGTCTGTCTATCTGTCTATCTCTGTGTGTCTATGTATCTGATAGATAGGAGGACAGACAGACAAACACACACTAGCGTCCTCCTCCTCTATCAAATGGAGGAGAAGGCTACTGTGTCCGTGTATCTATGTATCTGTCTCTGTATGTCCCTAGTGGAGGAGGCTAGTGTGCCTGTCCACCTATCTAAAGGAGAAGCAGGAGGAGGGTACTGTGTCTGTCTGTCTAATGCAGGAGGAATAGACTAGTGTGTCTAACTATCTCTCTGCAGAGGAGCAGGAATCCAGTGTGTCTGTCTGTCTGTCTGTGTTTCTAACTATGTATCTACTATCTATGTATTTAATGCAGGAGGAGGAGGAGGAGGCTAGTGTGTCTGAGTATCTGTCTGTCTCTGTAATGGAGCAGAAGGAGGAGGCTAGGGTGTCTGTCTGTCCATCTGTCTTTCTATTTATCTCCGTAATGGAGGAGGACGAGAAGGCTACTGTGTCTGTGTATCTATGTATCTGTCTCATGGAGGAGGGTAGTGTGCCTGTCCATCTGTCTAAACATGAGGAGGAGGAGGCTCCTGTGTCTATCGATCTGTGTGTGTATCTCTCACTCCCTCTCTCTACGTATGTAAACAGAGGCGGCGGCTAGTGTGTCTATCTGCGTGTATCTCTCGCACACTCTCTTTCTATTTCAGCAGGAAGAGGAGGCGGCTAGAGTGTCTGGCTATGTATCTCTCTGTCTGTCTGTCTGTCTATCTATCCATCTATCTAATGGGGAAGGAGGAGGAGGAGGTGGCTAGTGTTCCGTGTGTCTACCTGTGTGTGTGTATCTCTCTCTCTCAACAGCATGAGGAGGCTAGTGTGTCTATCTGTCTCTCTCTCTCTCTCTCTCTAGTTATCTAAAAATGAGGAGGAGGCTAGTGTGTCTGTCTGTGTGTATCTCTCGCTGTCTCTATCGAAACAGGAGGAGGAGGAGGCTAGTGTGTCTTTGTATCTCTGTGTGTGTTTCTTTCTGTATCTCAACAGGACGAAGAGGCGGCTAGTGTGTCTGTCTGTCTGTGTGTCCGTCTAATAGAGGATAAGGAGGACGCTAGTGTGGCTGTTTCTCGGTCTGTGTGTGTGTCTGTGTTTCTAATGGAGGAGGAGGAGGGGGCTAGTGTGTCCATCTATCTCCCTATGTAGAGGAAGAGGAGGCAAGTGTGTCTGCCTATCTCTGTATCTAATGGAGGAGAAGGAGGAGGCTAGTGTGTCTATATATCCGTCTACTGGGGGAGCACAGTGTCTGTCTGTCTTTCTATCTAATGGAGGAAGAAGAGGAGGCGGCTGGTGTGCCTGTCTAGCTAATCAAGCAGGCTAGTGTGTCTGTCTGTCTGTATCTATCTAATGGAGGAGGAGGAGGCTAGGGTGTCTATCCATCTATCTGTATATCTACGTATTTAATGGAGGAGGCTAGTGTGTCTCATTGTCCGTGTGTTGATCATTTTGTCTATCTAATGAAGGAGGAGCCTTGCGTGTCTATCAATGAATCAAACGGAGGAGGGGTTAGTGTGTCTGTCTATAGGTCTCTCTATCTGTCTATCTCTGTGTGTGTATGTATCTGATAGATAGGAGGACAGACAGACAAACACACACTAGCGTCCTCCTCCTCCTCTATCAAATGGAGGAGAAGGCTACTGTGTCTGTGTATCTATGTATCTGTCTCTGTATATCCCTAGTGGAGGAGGCTAGTGTGCGTGTCCACCTATGTAATGGAGAAGCAGGAGAAGGGTAGTGTGTCTGTCTATACGTCTGTCTACCTACCTATCTCTGCCTGTGTATCTATCTGATAGAGGAGGAGAAGGCCGCTAGTGTCTGTCTGTCTGTCTGTCCTCCTATCTATCAAATGGAGGAGGCGGCTAGCATGTCTACGTATCAGTCTGTGTTTCTATGTAATGGAGGAGGCGGCTAGCGTGCCTGTCCATCTGTCTAAACAAGAGGAGGAGGAGTCTCCTGTGTCTATCGATCTGTGTGTGTATCTCTCACTCCCTCTCTCTACGTATGTAAACAGAGGCGGCGGCTAGTGTGTCTATCTGCGTGTATCTCTCGCACACTCTCTTTCTATTTCAGCAGGAAGAGGAGGCGGCTAGAGTGTCTGGCTATGTATCTCTCTGTCTGTCTGTCTGTGTATCCATCTATCTAATGGGGAAGGAGGAGGAGGAGGTGGCTAGTGTTCCGTGTGTCTACCTATGTGTGTGTGTGTCTCTCTCTCTCTCTCTAGTTATCTAAAATGAGGAGGAGGCTAGTGTGTCTATCTGTCTGTGTGTATCTCTCGCTGTCTCTATCGAAACAGGAGGTGGAGGAGGCTAGTGTGTCTTTGTATCTCTGTGTGTGTTTCGTTCTGTATCTCAACAGGACGAGGAGGCGGCTAGTCTGTCTGTCTGTCTGTCCGTCTAATAGGGGATAAGGAGGACGCTAGTGTGGCTGTATCTCGGTCTGTGTGTGTGTGTTTGTTTCTAATGGAGGAGGAGGAGGGGGCTAGTGTGTCCATCTATCTCCCTATGTAGAGGAAGAGGAGGCAAGTGTGTCTGCCTATCTCTGTATCTAATGGAGGAGAAGGAGGAGGCTAGTGTGTCTATATATCATTCTACTGGGGGAGCACAGTGTCTGTCTGTCTTTCTATCTAATGGAGGAAGAAGAGGAGGCGGCTGGTGTGCCTGTCTAGCTAATCAAGCAGGCTAGTGTGTCTGTCTGTCTGTATCTATCTAATGGAGGAGGAGGAGGCTAGTGTGTCTCATTGTCCGTGTGTTGATCATTTTGTCTATCTAATGAAGGAGGAGCCTTGCGTGTCTATCAATGAATCAAACGGAGGAGGGGTTAGTGTGTCTGTCTATAGGTCTGTCTATCTGTCTATCTCTGTGTGTCTATGTATCTGATAGATAGGAGGACAGACAGACAAACACACACTAGCGTCCTCCTCCTCTATCAAATGGAGGAGAAGGCTACTGTGTCCGTGTATCTATGTATCTGTCTCTGTATGTCCCTAGTGGAGGAGGCTAGTGTGCCTGTCCACCTATCTAATGGAGAAAGCAGGAGGAGGGTAGTGTGTCTGTCTATATGTCTGTCTACCTACCTATCTCTGCCTGTGTATCTATCTGATAGAGGAGGAGGAGGCCGCTAGTGTCTGTCTGTCTGTCCTCCTATCTATCAAATGGAGGAGGCGGCTAGCATGTCTACGTATCGGTCTGTGTTTCTATATAATGGAGGAGGCGGCTAGCGTGCCTGTCCATCTGTCTAAACATGAGGAGGAGGAGGCTCCTGTGTCTATCGATCTGTGTGTGTATCTCTCACTCCCTCTCTCTACGTATGTAAACAGAGGCGGCGGCTAGTGTGTCTATCGGCGTGTATCTCTCGCACACTCTCTTTCTATTTCAGCAGGAAGAGGAGGCGGCTAGAGTGTCTGGCTATGTATCTCTCTGTCTGTCTGTCTGTGTATCCATCTATCTAATGGGGAAGGAGGAGGAGGAGGTGGCTAGTGTTCCGTGTGTCTACCTATGTGTGTGTGTCTCTCTCTCTATGTCTAGTTACCTGAAAAATGAGGAGGAGGCTAGTGTGTCTATCTGTCTGTGTGTATCTCTCGCTGCCTCTATCGAAACAGGAGGTGGAGGAGGCTAGTGTGTCTTTGTATCTCTGTGTGTGTTTCTTTCTGTATCTCAACAGGACGAAGAGGCGGCTAGTCTGTCTGTCTGTCTGTCTGTCTGTCCGTCTAATAGGGGATAAGGAGGACGCTAGTGTGGCTGTTTCTCGGTCTGTGTGTGTGTCTGTGTTTCTAATGGAGGAGGAGGAGGGGGCTAGTGTGTCCATCTATCTCCCTATGTAGAGGAAGAGGAGGCAAGTGTGTCTGCCTATCTCTGTATCTAATGGAGGAGAAGGAGGAGGCTAGTGTGTCTATATATCCGTCAACTGGGGGAGCACAGTGTCTGTCTGTCTTTCTATCTAATGGAGGAAGAAGAGGAGGCGGCTGGTGTGCCTGTCTAGCTAATCAAGCAGGCTAGTGTGTCTGTCTGTCTGTATCTATCTAATGGAGGAGGAGGAGGCTAGTGTGTCTAATTGTCCGTGTGTTGATCATTTTGTCTATCTAATGAAGGAGGAGCCTTGCGTGTCTATCAATGAATCAAACGGAGGAGGGGTTAGTGTGTCTGTCTATAGGTCTGTCTATCTGTCTATCTCTGTGTGTCTATGTATCTGATAGATAGGAGGACAGACAGACAAACACACACTAGCGTCCTCCTCCTCTATCAAATGGAGGAGAAGGCTACTGTGTCCGTGTATCTATGTATCTGTCTCTGTATGTCCCTAGTGGAGGAGGCTAGTGTGCCTGTCCACCTATCTAAAGGAGAAGCAGGAGGAGGGTACTGTGTCTGTCTGTCTAATGCAGGAGGAATAGACTAGTGTGTCTAACTATCTCTCTGCAGAGGAGCAGGAATCCAGTGTGTCTGTCTGTCTGTCTGTGTTTCTAACTATGTATCTACTATCTATGTATTTAATGCAGGAGGAGGAGGAGGAGGCTAGTGTGTCTGAGTATCTGTCTGTCTCTGTAATGGAGCAGAAGGAGGAGGCTAGGGTGTCTGTCTGTCCATCTGTCTTTCTATTTATCTCCGTAATGGAGGAGGACGAGAAGGCTACTGTGTCTGTGTATCTATGTATCTGTCTCATGGAGGAGGGTAGTGTGCCTGTCCATCTGTCTAAACATGAGGAGGAGGAGGCTCCTGTGTCTATCGATCTGTGTGTGTATCTCTCACTCCCTCTCTCTACGTATGTAAACAGAGGCGGCGGCTAGTGTGTCTATCTGCGTGTATCTCTCGCACACTCTCTTTCTATTTCAGCAGGAAGAGGAGGCGGCTAGAGTGTCTGGCTATGTATCTCTCTGTCTGTCTGTCTGTCTATCTATCCATCTATCTAATGGGGAAGGAGGAGGAGGAGGTGGCTAGTGTTCCGTGTGTCTACCTGTGTGTGTGTATCTCTCTCTCTCAACAGCATGAGGAGGCTAGTGTGTCTATCTGTCTCTCTCTCTCTCTCTCTAGTTATCTAAAAATGAGGAGGAGGCTAGTGTGTCTGTCTGTGTGTATCTCTCGCTGTCTCTATCGAAACAGGAGGAGGAGGAGGCTAGTGTGTCTTTGTATCTCTGTGTGTGTTTCTTTCTGTATCTCAACAGGACGAAGAGGCGGCTAGTGTGTCTGTCTGTCTGTGTGTCCGTCTAATAGAGGATAAGGAGGACGCTAGTGTGGCTGTTTCTCGGTCTGTGTGTGTGTCTGTGTTTCTAATGGAGGAGGAGGAGGGGGCTAGTGTGTCCATCTATCTCCCTATGTAGAGGAAGAGGAGGCAAGTGTGTCTGCCTATCTCTGTATCTAATGGAGGAGAAGGAGGAGGCTAGTGTGTCTATATATCCGTCTACTGGGGGAGCACAGTGTCTGTCTGTCTTTCTATCTAATGGAGGAAGAAGAGGAGGCGGCTGGTGTGCCTGTCTAGCTAATCAAGCAGGCTAGTGTGTCTGTCTGTCTGTATCTATCTAATGGAGGAGGAGGAGGCTAGGGTGTCTATCCATCTATCTGTATATCTACGTATTTAATGGAGGAGGCTAGTGTGTCTCATTGTCCGTGTGTTGATCATTTTGTCTATCTAATGAAGGAGGAGCCTTGCGTGTCTATCAATGAATCAAACGGAGGAGGGGTTAGTGTGTCTGTCTATAGGTCTCTCTATCTGTCTATCTCTGTGTGTGTATGTATCTGATAGATAGGAGGACAGACAGACAAACACACACTAGCGTCCTCCTCCTCCTCTATCAAATGGAGGAGAAGGCTACTGTGTCTGTGTATCTATGTATCTGTCTCTGTATATCCCTAGTGGAGGAGGCTAGTGTGCGTGTCCACCTATGTAATGGAGAAGCAGGAGAAGGGTAGTGTGTCTGTCTATACGTCTGTCTACCTACCTATCTCTGCCTGTGTATCTATCTGATAGAGGAGGAGAAGGCCGCTAGTGTCTGTCTGTCTGTCTGTCCTCCTATCTATCAAATGGAGGAGGCGGCTAGCATGTCTACGTATCAGTCTGTGTTTCTATGTAATGGAGGAGGCGGCTAGCGTGCCTGTCCATCTGTCTAAACAAGAGGAGGAGGAGTCTCCTGTGTCTATCGATCTGTGTGTGTATCTCTCACTCCCTCTCTCTACGTATGTAAACAGAGGCGGCGGCTAGTGTGTCTATCTGCGTGTATCTCTCGCACACTCTCTTTCTATTTCAGCAGGAAGAGGAGGCGGCTAGAGTGTCTGGCTATGTATCTCTCTGTCTGTCTGTCTGTGTATCCATCTATCTAATGGGGAAGGAGGAGGAGGAGGTGGCTAGTGTTCCGTGT
Organism: Camelus ferus; assembly: GCF_009834535.1. Taxonomy (NCBI): domain Eukaryota; kingdom Metazoa; phylum Chordata; class Mammalia; order Artiodactyla; family Camelidae; genus Camelus; species Camelus ferus. The sequence goes on along the minus strand of NC_045702.1, from coordinate 209,318 downwards.
GTCTACCTATGTGTGTGTGTGTCTCTCTCTCTCTCTCTAGTTATCTAAAAATGAGGAGGAGGCTAGTGTGTCTATCTGTCTGTGTGTATCTCTCGCTGTCTCTATCGAAACAGGAGGTGGAGGAGGCTAGTGTGTCTTTGTATCTCTGTGTGTGTTTCTTTCTGTATCTCAACAGGACGAGGAGGCGGCTAGTCTGTCTGTCTGTCTGTCCGTCTAATAGGGGATAAGGAGGACGCTAGTGTGGCTGTTTCTCGGTCTGTGTGTGTGTCTGTGTTTCTAATGGAGGAGGAGGAGGGGGCTAGTGTGTCCATCTATCTCCCTATGTAGAGGAAGAGGAGGCAAGTGTGTCTGCCTATCTCTGTATCTAATGGAGGAGAAGGAGGAGGCTAGTGTGTCTATATATCTGTCTACTGGGGGAGCACAGTGTCTGTCTGTCTTTCTATCTAATGGAGGAAGAAGAGGAGGCGGCTGGTGTGCCTGTCTAGCTAATCAAGCAGGCTAGTGTGTCTGTCTGTCTGTATCTATCTAATGGAGGAGGAGGAGGCTAGTGTGTCTAATTGTCCGTGTGTTGATCATTTTGTCTATCTAATGAAGGAGGAGCCTTGCGTGTCTATCAATGAATCAAACGGAGGAGGGGTTAGTGTGTCTGTCTATAGGTCTGTCTATCTTACTATCTCTGTGTGTGTATGCATCTGATAGATAGGAGGACAGACAGACAAACACACACTAGCGTCCTCCTCCTCTATCAAATGGAGGAGAAGGCTACTGTGTCCGTGTATCTATGTATCTGTCTCTGTCTATCCCAACTGGAGGAGGCTAGTGTGCCTGTCCACCTATCTAAAGGAGAAGCAGGAGGAGGGTACTGTGCCTGTCTGTCTAATGCAGGAGGAATAGACTAGTGTGTCTAACTATCTCTCTGCAGAGGAGCAGGAATCCAGTGTGTCTGTCTGTCTGTCTGTGTTTCTAACTATGTATGTACTATCTATGTATTTAATGCAGGAGGAGGAGGAGGAGGCTAGTGTGTCTGAGTATCTGTCTGTCTCTGTAATGGAGCAGAAGGAGGAGGCTAGGGTGTCTGTCTGTCTGTATCTATCTAATGGAGGAGGAGGAGGCTAGGGTGTCTATCCATCTATCTGTATATCTACGTATTTAATGGAGGAGGCTAGTGTGTCTCATTGTCCGTGTGTTGATCATTTTGTCTATCTAATGAAGGAGGAGCCTTCCGTGTCTATCAATGAATCAAACGGAGGAGGGGTTAGTGTGTCTGTCTATAGGTCTGTCTATCTTACTATCTCTGTGTGTGTATGTATCTGATAGATAGGAGGACAGACAGACAAACACACACTAGCGTCCTCCTCCTCGTCTATCAAATGGAGGAGAAGGCTACTGTGTCTGTGTATCTATGTATCTGTCTCTATATATCCCTAGTGGAGGAGGCTAGTGTGCGTGTCCACCTATGTAATGGAGAAGCAGGAGAAGGGTAGTGTGTCTGTCTATACGTCTGTCTACCTACCTATCTCTGCCTGTGTATCTATCTGATAGAGGAGGAGAAGGCCGCTAGTGTCTGTCTGTCTGTCTGTCCTCCTATCTATCAAATGGAGGAGGCGGCTAGCATGTCTACGTATCGGTCTGTGTTTCTATGTAATGGAGGAGGCGGCTAGCGTGCCTGTCCATCTGTCTAAACAAGAGGAGGAGGAGTCTCCTGTGTCTATCGATCTGTGTGTGTATCTCTCACTCCCTCTCTCTACGTATGTAAACAGAGGCGGCGGCTAGTGTGTCTATCTGCGTGTATCTCTCGCACACTCTCTTTCTATTTCAGCAGGAAGAGGAGGCGGCTACAGTGTCTGGCTATGTATCTCTCTGTCTGTCTGTCTGTGTATCCATCTATCTAATGGGGAAGGAGGAGGAGGAGGTGGCAAGTGTTCCGTGTGTCTACCTATGTGTGTGTGTGTCTCTCTCTCTCTCTCTCTCAACAGGATGAGGAGGCTAGTGTGTCTATCTGTGTCTCTCTCTCTCTCTATCTCTGTCTGTCTCTAGTTATCTAAAAATGAGGAGGAGGCTAGTGTGTCTGTCTGTTTGTGTGTATCTCTAGCTGTCTTTATCGAAACAGGAGGTGGAGGAGGCTAGTGTGTCTTTGTATCTCTGTGTGTATTTCTTTCTGTATCTCAACAGGACGAAGAGGCGGCTAGTCTGTCTGTCTGTCTCTCTGTCCGTCTAATAGGGGATAAGGAGGACGCTAGTGTGGCTGTTTCTCGGTCTGTGTGTGTGTCTTTGTTTCTAATGGAGGAGGAGGAGGGGGCTAGTGTGTCCATCTATCTCCCTATGTAGAGGAAGAGGAGGCAAGTGTGTCTGCCTATCTCTGTATCTAATGGAGGAGAAGGAGGAGGCTAGTGTGTCTATATATCATTCTACTGGGGGAGCACAGTGTCTGTCTGTCTTTCTATCTAATGGAGGAAGAAGAGGAGGCGGCTGGTGTGCCTGTCTAGCTAATCAAGCAGGCTAGTGTGTCTGTCTGTCTGTATCTATCTAATGGAGGAGGAGGAGGCTAGTGTGTCTAATTGTCCGTGTGTTGATCATTTTGTCTATCTAATGAAGGAGGAGCCTTGCGTGTCTATCAATGAATCAAACGGAGGAGGGGTTAGTGTGTCTGTCTATAGGTCTGTCTATCTTACTATCTCTGTGTTTGTATGTATCTGATAGATAGGAGGACAGACAGACAAACACACACTAGCGTCCTCCTCCTCTATCAAATGGAGGAGAAGGCTACTGTGTCCGTGTATCTATGTATCTGTCTCTGTATGTCCCTAGTGGAGGAGGCTAGTGTGCCTGTCCACCTATCTAATGGAGAAGCAGGAGGAGGGTAGTGTGTCTGTCTATATGTCTGTCTACCTACCTATCTCTGCCTGTGTATCTATCTGATAGAGGAGGAGGAGGCCGCTAGTGTCTGTCTGTCTGTCTGTCCTCCTATCTATCAAATGGAGGAGGCGGCTAGCATGTCTACGTATCGGTCTGTGTTTCTATATAATGGAGGAGGCGGCTAGCGTGCCTGTCCATCTGTCTAAACATGAGGAGGAGGAGGCTCCTGTGTCTATCGATCTGTGTGTGTATCTCTCACTCCCTCTCTCTACGTATGTAAACAGAGGCGGCGGCTAGTGTGTCTATCTGCGTGTATCTCTCGCACACTCTCTTTCTATTTCAGCAGGAAGAGGAGGCGGCTAGAGTGTCTGGCTATGTATCTCTCTGTCTGTCTGTCTGTGTATCCATCTATCTAATGGGGAAGGAGGAGGAGGAGGTGGCTAGTGTTCCGTGTGTCTACCTGTGTGTGTGTCTCTCTCTCTCTCTCTCTAGTTATCTAAAAATGAGGAGGAGGCTAGTGTGTCTATCTGTCTGTGTGTATCTCTCGCTGTCTCTATCGAAACAGGAGGTGGAGGAGGCTAGTGTGTCTTTGTATCTCTGTGTGTGTTTCTTTCTGTATCTCAACAGGACGAAGAGGCGGCTAGTCTGTCTGTCTGTCTGTCTGTCCGTCTAATAGGGGATAAGGAGGACGCTAGTGTGGCTGTTTCTCGGTCTATGTGTGTGTCTGTGTTTCTAATGGAGGAGGAGGAGGGGGCTAGTGTGTCCATCTATCTCCCTATGTAGAGGAAGAGGAGGCAAGTGTGTCTGCCTATCTCTGTATCTAATGGAGGAGAAGGAGGAGGGTAGTATGTCTATATATCCGTATACTGGGGGAGCACAGTGTCTGTCTGTCTTTCTATCTAATGGAGGAAGAAGAGGAGGCGGCTGGTGTGCCTGTCTAGCTAATCAAGCAGGCTAGTGTGTCTGTCTGTCTATATCTATCTAATGGAGGAGGAGGAGGCTAGTGTGTCTATCCATCTATCTGTATATCTACGTATTTAATGGAGGAGGCTAGGGTGTCTATCCATCTATCTGTATATCTACGTATTTAATGGAGGAGGCTAGTGTGTCTCATTGTCCGTGTGTTGATCATTTTGTCTATCTAATGAAGGAGGAGCCTTGCGTGTCTATCAATGAATCAAACGGAGGAGGGGTTAGTGTGTCTGTCTATAGGTCTCTCTATCTGTCTATCTCTGTGTGTGTATGTATCTGATAGATAGGAGGACAGACAGACAAACACACACTAGCGTCCTCCTCCTCTATCAAATGGAGGAGAAGGCTACTGTGTCCGTGTATCTATGTATCTGTCTCTGTATGTCCCTAGTGGAGGAGGCTAGTGTGCCTGTCCACCTATCTAATGGAGAAGCAGGAGGAGGGTAGTGTGTCTGTCTATATGTCTGTCTACCTACCTATCTCTGCCTGTGTATCTATCTGATAGAGGAGGAGGAGGCCGCTAGTGTCTGTCTGTCTGTCTGTCCTCCTATCTATCAAATGGAGGAGGCGGCTAGCATGTCTACGTATCGGTCTGTGTTTCTATATAATGGAGGAGGCGGCTAGCGTGCCTGTCCATCTGTCTAAACATGAGGAGGAGGAGGCTCCTGTGTCTATCGATCTGTGTGTGTATCTCTCACTCCCTCTCTCTACGTATGTAAACAGAGGCGGCGGCTAGTGTGTCTATCGGCGTGTATCTCTCGCACACTCTCTTTCTATTTCAGCAGGAAGAGGAGGCGGCTAGAGTGTCTGGCTATGTATCTCTCTGTCTGTCTGTCTGTGTATCCATCTATCTAATGGGGAAGGAGGAGGAGGAGGTGGCTAGTGTTCCGTGTGTCTACCTATGTGCGTGTGTCTCTCTCTCTATGTCTAGTTACCTAAAAAATGAGGAGGCTAGTGTGTCTATCTGTCTGTGTGTATCTCTCGCTGCCTCTATCGAAACAGGAGGTGGAGGAGGCTAGTGTGTCTTTGTATCTCTGTGTGTGTTTCTTTCTGTATCTCAACAGGACGAAGAGGCGGCTAGTCTGTCTGTCTGTCTGTCTGTCTGTCCGTCTAATAGGGGATAAGGAGGACGCTAGTGTGGCTGTTTCTCGGTCTGTGTGTGTGTCTGTGTTTCTAATGGAGGAGGAGGAGGGGGCTAGTGTGTCCATCTATCTCCCTATGTAGAGGAAGAGGAGGCAAGTGTGTCTGTCTATCTGTGTATCTAATGGAGGAGAAGGAGGAGGCTAGTGTGTCTATATATCCGTCTACTGGGGGAGCACAGTGTCTGTCTGTCTTTCTATCTAATGGAGGAAGAAGAGGAGGCGGCTGGTGTGCCTGTCTAGCTAATCAAGCAGGCTAGTGTGTCTGTCTGTCTGTATCTATCTAATGGAGGAGGAGGAGGCTAGTGTGTCTAATTGTCCGTGTGTTGATCATTTTGTCTATCTAATGAAGGAGGAGCCTTGCGTGTCTATCAATGAATCAAACGGAGGAGGGGTTAGTGTGTCTGTCTATAGGTCTGTCTATCTTACTATCTCTGTGTGTGTATGCATCTGATAGATAGGAGGACAGACAGACAAACACACACTAGCGTCCTCCTTCTCTATCAAATGGAGGAGAAGGCTACTGTGTCCGTGTATCTATGTATCTGTCTCTGTCTATCCCAACTGGAGGAGGCTAGTGTGCCTGTCCACCTATCTAAAGGAGAAGCAGGAGGAGGGTACTGTGTCTGTCTGTCTAATGCAGGAGGAATAGACTAGTGTGTCTAACTATCTCTCTGCAGAGGAGCAGGAATCCAGTGTGTCTGTCTGTCTGTCTGTGTTTCTAACTATGTATCTACTATCTATGTATTTAATGCAGGAGGAGGAGGAGGTGGCTAGTGTTCCGTGTGTCTACCTATGTGTGTGTGTCTCTCTCTCTCTAGTTATCTAAAAATGAGGAGGACGCTAGTGTGTCTATCTGTCTGTGTGTATCTCTCGCTGTCTCTATCGAAACAGGAGGTGGAGGAGGCTAGTGTGTCTTTGTATCTCTGTGTGTGTTTCTTTCTGTATCTCAACAGGACGAAGAGGCGGCTAGTCTGTCTGTCTGTCTGTCAGTCCGTCTAATAGGGGATAAGGAGGACGCTAGTGTGGCTGTTTCTCGGTCTATGTGTGTGTCTGTGTTTCTAATGGAGGAGGAGGAGGGGGCTAGTGTGTCCATCTATCTCCCTATGTAGAGGAAGAGGAGGCAAGTGTGTCTGCCTATCTCTGTATCTAATGGAGGAGAAGGAGGAGGCTAGTGTGTCTATATATCCGTCTACTGGGGGAGCACAGTGTCTGTCTGTCTTTCTATCTAATGGAGGAAGAAGAGGAGGCGGCTGGTGTGCCTGTCTAGCTAATCAAGCAGGCTAGTGTGTCTGTCTGTCTATATCTATCTAATGGAGGAGGAGGAGGCTAGTGTGTCTATCCATCTATCTGTATATCTACGTATTTAATGGAGGAGGCTAGGGTGTCTATCCATCTATCTGTATATCTACGTATTTAATGGAGGAGGCTAGTGTGTCTCATTGTCCGTGTGTTGATCATTTTGTCTATCTAATGAAGGAGGAGCCTTGCGTGTCTATCAATGAATCAAACGGAGGAGGGGTTAGTGTGTCTGTCTATAGGTCTCTCTATCTGTCTATCTCTGTGTGTGTATGTATCTGATAGATAGGAGGACAGATAGACAAACACACACTAGCGTCCTCCTCCTCCTCTATCAAATGGAGGAGAAGGCTACTGTGTCTGTGTATCTATGTATCTGTCTCTGTATATCCCTAGTGGAGGAGGCTAGTGTGCGTGTCCACCTATGTAATGGAGAAGCAGGAGAAGGGTAGTGTGTCTGTCTATACGTCTGTCTACCTACCTATCTCTGCCTGTGTATCTATCTGATAGAGGAGGAGAAGGCCGCTAGTGTCTGTCTGTCTGTCTGTCCTCCTATCTATCAAATGGAGGAGGCGGCTAGCATGTCTACGTATCAGTCTGTGTTTCTATGTAATGGAGGAGGCGGCTAGCGTGCCTGTCCATCTGTCTAAACAAGAGGAGGAGGAGTCTCCTGTGTCTATCGATCTGTGTGTGTATCTCTCACTCCCTCTCTCTACGTATGTAAACAGAGGCGGCGGCTAGTGTGTCTATCTGCGTGTATCTCTCGCACACTCTCTTTCTATTTCAGCAGGAAGAGGAGGCGGCTAGAGTGTCTGGCTATGTATCTCTCTGTCTGTCTGTCTGTGTATCCATCTATCTAATGGGGAAGGAGGAGGAGGAGGTGGCTAGTGTTCCGTGTGTCTACCTATGTGTGTGTGTGTCTCTCTCTCTCTCTCTAGTTATCTAAAAATGAGGAGGAGGCTAGTGTGTCTATCTGTCTGTGTGTATCTCTCGCTGTCTCTATCGAAACAGGAGGTGGAGGAGGCTAGTGTGTCTTTGTATCTCTGTGTGTGTTTCTTTCTGTATCTCAACAGGACGAAGAGGCGGCTAGTCTGTCTGTCTGTCTCTCTGTCCGTCTAATAGGGGATAAGGAGGACGCTAGTGTGGCTGTATCTCGGTCTGTGTGTGTGTGTTTGTTTCTAATGGAGGAGGAGGAGGGGGCTAGTGTGTCCATCTATCTCCCTATGTAGAGGAAGAGGAGGCAAGTGTGTCTGCCTATCTCTGTATCTAATGGAGGAGAAGGAGGAGGCTAGTGTGTCTATATATCATTCTACTGGGGGAGCACAGTGTCTGTCTGTCTTTCTATCTAATGGAGGAAGAAGAGGAGGCGGCTGGTGTGCCTGTCTAGCTAATCAAGCAGGCTAGTGTGTCTGTCTGTCTGTATCTATCTAATGGAGGAGGAGGAGGCTAGTGTGTCTAATTGTCCGTGTGTTGATCATTTTGTCTATCTAATGAAGGAGGAGCCTTGCGTGTCTATCAATGAATCAAACGGAGGAGGGGTTAGTGTGTCTGTCTATAGGTCTGTCTATCTTACTATCTCTGTGTGTGTATGCATCTGATAGATAGGAGGACAGACAGACAAACACACACTAGCGTCCTCCTCCTCTATCAAATGGAGGAGAAGGCTACTGTGTCCGTGTATCTATGTATCTGTCTCTGTATGTCCCTAGTGGAGGAGGCTAGTGTGCCTGTCCACCTATCTAATGGAGAAGCAGGAGGAGGGTAGTGTGTCTGTCTATATGTCTGTCTACCTACCTATCTCTGCCTGTGTATCTATCTGATAGAGGAGGAGGAGGCCGCTAGTGTATGTCTGTCTGTCTGTCCTCCTATCTATCAAATGGAGGAGGCGGCTAGCATGTCTACGTATCGGTCTGTGTTTCTATATAATGGAGGAGGCGGCTAGCGTGCCTGTCCATCTGTCTAAACATGAGGAGGAGGAGGCTCCTGTGTCTATCGATCTGTGTGTGTATCTCTCACTCCCTCTCTCTACGTATGTAAACAGAGGCGGCGGCTAGTGTGTCTATCGGCGTGTATCTCTCGCACACTCTCTTTCTATTTCAGCAGGAAGAGGAGGCGGCTAGAGTGTCTGGCTATGTATCTCTCTGTCTGTCTGTCTGTGTATCCATCTATCTAATGGGAAGGAGGAGGAGGAGGTGGCTAGTGTTCCGTGTGTCTACCTATGTGCATGTGTCTCTCTCTCTATGTCTAGTTACCTAAAAAATGAGGAGGAGGCTAGTGTGTCTATCTGTCTGTGTGTATCTCTCGCTGTCTCTATCGAAACAGGAGGTGGAGGAGGCTAGTGTGTCTTTGTATCTCTGTGTGCTTCTTTCTGTATCTCAACAGGACGAAGAGGCGGCTAGTCTGTCTGTCTGTCTGTCTGTCTGTCCGTCTAATAGGGGATAAGGAGGACGCTAGTGTGGCTGTTTCTCGGTCTGTGTGTGTGTCTGTGTTTCTAATGGAGGAGGAGGAGGGGGCTAGTGTGTCCATCTATCTCCCTATGTAGAGGAAGAGGAGGCAAGTGTGTCTGTCTATCTGTGTATCTAATGGAGGAGAAGGAGGAGGCTAGTGTGTCTATATATCCGTCTACTGGGGGAGCACAGTGTCTGTCTGTCTTTCTATCTAATGGAGGAAGAAGAGGAGGCGGCTGGTGTGCCTGTCTAGCTAATCAAGTAGGCTAGTGTGTCTGTCTGTCTGTATCTATCTAATGGAGGAGGAGGAGGCTAGTGTGTCTAATTGTCCGTGTGTTGATCATTTTGTCTATCTAATGAAGGAGGAGCCTTGCGTGTCTATCAATGAATCAAACGGAGGAGGGGTTAGTGTGTCTGTCTATAGGTCTGTCTATCTTACTATCTCTGTGTGTGTATGCATCTGATAGATAGGAGGACAGACAGACAAACACACACTAGCGTCCTCCTCCTCTATCAAATGGAGGAGAAGGCTACTGTGTCCGTGTATCTATGTATCTGTCTCTGTCTATCCCAACTGGAGGAGGCTAGTGTGCCTGTCCACCTATCTAAAGGAGAAGCAGGAGGAGGGTACTGTGCCTGTCTGTCTAATGCAGGAGGAATAGACTAGTGTGTCTAACTATCTCTCTGCAGAGGAGCAGGAATCCAGTGTGTCTGTCTGTCTGTCTGTGTTTCTAACTATGTATGTACTATCTATGTATTTAATGCAGGAGGAGGAGGAGGAGGCTAGTGTGTCTGAGTATCTGTCTGTCTCTGTAATGGAGCAGAAGTAGGAGGCTAGGGTGTCTGTCTGTCTGTATCTATCTAATGGAGGAGGAGGAGGCTAGGGTGTCTATCCATCTATCTGTATATCTACGTATTTAATGGAGGAGGCTAGTGTGTCTCATTGTCCGTGTGTTGATCATTTTGTCTATCTAATGAAGGAGGAGCCTTCCGTGTCTATCAATGAATCAAACGGAGGAGGGGTTAGTGTGTCTGTCTATAGGTCTGTCTATCTTACTATCTCTGTGTGTGTATGTATCTGATAGATAGGAGGACAGACAGACAAACACACACTAGCGTCCTCCTCCTCGTCTATCAAATGGAGGAGAAGGCTACTGTGTCTGTGTATCTATGTATCTGTCTCTGTATGTCCCTAGTGGAGGAGGCTAGTGTGCCTGTCCACCTATCTAAAGGAGAAGCAGGAGGAGGGTACTGTGTCTGTCTGTCTAATGCAGGAGGAATAGACTAGTGTGTCTAACTATCTCTCTGCAGAGGAGCAGGAATCCAGTGTGTCTGTCTGTCTGTCTGTGTTTCTAACTATGTATGTACTATCTATGTATTTAATGCAGGAGGAGGAGGAGGAGGCTAGTGTGTCTGAGTATCTGTCTGTCTTTGTAATGGAGCAGAAGGAGGAGGCTAGGGTGTCTGTCTGTCCATCTGTCTTTCTATTTATCTCCGTAATGGAGGAGGACGAGAAGGCTACTGTGTCTGTGTATCTATGTATCTGTCTCATGGAGGAGGCTAGTGTGCCTCTCCATCTGTCTAAACATGAGGAGGAGGAGGCTCCTGTGTCTATCGATCTGTGTGTGTATCTCTCACTCCCTCTCTCTACGTATGTAAACAGAGGCGGCGGCTAGTGTGTCTATCTGCGTGTATCTCTCGCACACTCTCTTTCTATTTCAGCAGGAAGAGGAGGCGGCTAGAGTGTCTGGCTATGTATCTCTCTGTCTGTCTGTCTGTCTATCTATCCATCTATCTACTGGGGGAAGGAGGAGGAGGAGGTGGCTAGTGTTCCGTGTGTCTACCTGTGTGTGTGTGTCTCTCTCTCTCTCTCTCTCTCAACAGGATGAGGAGGCTAGTGTGTCTATCTGTCTCTCTCTCTCTCTCTCTCTCTCTCTCTAGTTATCTAAAAATGAGGAGGAGGCTAGTGTGTCTATCTGTCTGTGTGTATCTCTCGCTGCCTCTATCGAAACAGGAGGTGGAGGAGGCTAGTGTGTCTTTGTATCTCTGTGTGTGTTTCTTTCTGTATCTCAACAGGACGAAGAGGCGGCTAGTATGTCTGTCTGTCTGTCTGTCCGTCTAATAGGGGATAAGGAGGACGCTAGTGTGGCTGTTTCTCGGTCTGTGTGTGTGTCTGTGTTTCTAATGGAGGAGGAGGAGGGGGCTAGTGTGTCCATCTATCTCCCTATGTAGAGGAAGAGGAGGCAAGTGTGTCTGTCTATCTGTGTATCTAATGGAGGAGAAGGAGGAGGCTAGTGTGTCTATATATCCGTCTACTGGGGGAGCACAGTGTCTGTCTGTCTTTCTATCTAATGGAGGAAGAAGAGGAGGCGGCTGGTGTGCCTGTCTAGCTAATCAAGCAGGCTAGTGTGTCTGTCTGTCTGTATCTATCTAATGGAGGAGGAGGAGGCTAGTGTGTCTAATTGTCCGTGTGTTGATCATTTTGTCTATCTAATGAAGGAGGAGCCTTGCGTGTCTATCAATGAATCAAACGGAGGAGGGGTTAGTGTGTCTGTCTATAGGTCTGTCTATCTTACTATCTCTGTGTGTGTATGCATCTGATAGATAGGAGGACAGACAGACAAACACACACTAGCGTCCTCCTTCTCTATCAAATGGAGGAGAAGGCTACTGTGTCCGTGTATCTATGTATCTGTCTCTGTCTATCCCAACTGGAGGAGGCTAGTGTGCCTGTCCACCTATCTAAAGGAGAAGCAGGAGGAGGGTACTGTGTCTGTCTGTCTAATGCAGGAGGAATAGACTAGTGTGTCTAACTATCTCTCTGCAGAGGAGCAGGAATCCAGTGTGTCTCTCTGTCTGTCTGTGTTTCTAACTATGTATGTACTATCTATGTATTTAATGCAGGAGGAGGAGGAGGAGGAGGCTAGTGTGTCTGAGTATCTGTCTGTCTTTGTAATGGAGCAGAAGGAGGAGGCTAGGGTGTCTGTCTGTCCATCTGTCTTTCTATTTATCTCCGTAATGGAGGAGGACGAGAAGGCTACTGTGTCTGTGTATCTATGTATCTGTCTCATGGAGGAGGCTAGTGTGCCTGTCCATCTGTCTAAACATGAGGAGGAGGAGGCTCCTGTGTCTATCGATCTGTATGTGTATCTCTCACTCCCTCTCTCTACGTATGTAAACATAGGCGGCGGCTAGTGTGTCTATCTGCGTGTATCTCTCGCACACTCTCTTTCTATTTCAGCAGGAAGAGGAGGCAGCTAGAGTGGCTATGTATCTCTCTGTCTGTCTGTCTGTCTGTCTATCTATCCATCTATCTAATGGGGAAGGAGGAGGAGGAGGTGGCTAGTGTTCCGTGTGTCTACCTGTGTGTGTGTGTCTCTCTCTCTCTCAACAGGATGAGGAGGCTAGTGTGTCTATCTGTCTCTCTCTCTCTCTCTCTCTCTCTCTCTAGTTATCTAAAAATGAGGAGGAGGCTAGTGTGTCTATCTGTCTGTGTGTATCTCTCGCTGCCTCTATCGAAACAGGAGGTGGAGGAGGCTAGTGTGTCTTTGTATCTCTGTGTGTGTTTCTTTCTGTATCTCAACAGGACGAAGAGGCGGCTAGTCTGTCGTCTGTCTGTCTGTCTGTCCGTCTAATAGGGGATAAGGAGGACGCTAGTGTGGCTGTTTCTCGGTCTGTGTGTGTGTCTGTGTTTCTAATGGAGGAGGAGGAGGGGGCTAGTGTGTCCATCTATCTCCCTATGTAGAGGAAGAGGAGGCAAGTGTGTCTGTCTATCTGTGTATCTAATGGAGGAGAAGGAGGAGGCTAGTGTGTCTATATATCCGTCTACTGGGGGAGCACAGTGTCTGTCTGTCTTTCTATCTAATGGAGGAAGAAGAGGAGGCGGCTGGTGTGCCTGTCTAGCTAATCAAGCAGGCTAGTGTGTCTGTCTGTCTGTATCTATCTAATGGAGGAGGAGGAGGCTAGTGTGTCTAATTGTCCGTGTGTTGATCATTTTGTCTATCTAATGAAGGAGGAGCCTTGCGTGTCTATCAATGAATCAAACGGAGGAGGGGTTAGTGTGTCTGTCTATAGGTCTCTCTATCTGTCTATCTCTGTGTGTGTATGTATCTGATAGATAGGAGGACAGACAGACAAACACACACTAGCGTCCTCCTCCTCCTCTATCAAATGGAGGAGAAGGCTACTGTGTCCGTGTATCTATGTATCTGTCTCTGTATGTCCCTAATGGAGGAGGCTAGTGTGCCTGTCCACCTATCTAAAGGAGAAGCAGGAGGAGGGTACTGTGTCTGTCTGTCTAATATAGGAGGAATAGACTAGTGTGTCTAACTATCTCTCTGCAGAGGAGCAGGAATCCAGTGTGTCTGTCTGTCTGTCTGTGTTTCTAACTATGTATGTACTATCTATGTATTTAATGCAGGAGGAGGAGGAGGAGGCTAGTGTGTCTGAGTATCTGTCTGTCTCTGTAATGGAGCAGAAGGAGGAGGCTAGGGTGTCTGTCTGTCCATCTGTCTTTCTATTTATCTCCGTAATGGAGGAGGACGATAAGGCTACTGTGTCTGTGTATCTATGTATCTGTCTCATGGAGGAGGGTAGTGTGCCTGTCCATCTGTCTAAACATGAGGAGGAGGAGGCTCCTGTGTCTATCGATCTGTGTGTGTATCTCTCACTCCCTCTCTCTACGTATGTAAACAGAGACGGCGGCAAGTGTGTCTATCTGCGTGTATCTCTCGCACACTCTCTTTCTATTTCAGCAGGAAGAGGAGGCGGCTAGAGTGTCTGGCTATGTATCTCTCTGTCTGTCTGTCTGTGTATCCATCTATCTAATGGGGAAGGAGGAGGAGGAGGTGGCTAGTATTCCGTGTGTCTACCTATGTGTGTGTGTGTCTCTCTCTCTGTCTCTCTCTCTCTCTAGTTATCTAAAAATGAGGAGGAGGCTAGTTTGTCTGTCTGTCTGTGTGTATCTCTCGCTGTCTCTATCGAAACAGGAGGTGGAGGAGGCTAGTGTGTCTTTGTATCTCTGTGTGTGTTTCTTTCTGTATCTCAACAGGACGAAGAGGCGGCTAGTTTGTCTGTCTGTCTGTCTGTCCGTCTAATAGGGGATAAGGAGGACGCTAGTGTGGCTGTTTCTCGGTCTATGTGTGTGTCTGTGTTTCTAATGGAGGAGGAGGAGGGGGCTAGTGTGTCCATCTATCTCCCTATGTAGAGGAAGAGGAGGCAAGTGTGTCTGTCTATCTGTGTATCTAATGGAGGAGAAGGAGGAGGCTAGTGTGTCTATATATCCGTCTACTGGGGGAGCACAGTGTCTGTCTGTCTTTCTATCTAATGGAGGAAGAAGAGGAGGCGGCTGGTGTGCCTGTCTAGCTAATCAAGCAGGCTAGTGTGTCTGTCTGTCTGTATCTATCTAATGGAGGAGGAGGAGGCTAGGGTGTCTATCCATCTCTCTGTATATCTACGTATTTAATGGAGGAGGCTAGTGTGTCTAATTGTCCGTGTGTTGATCATTTTGTCTATGTAATGAAGGAGGAGCCTTGCGTGTCTATCAATGAATCAAACGGAGGAGGGGTTAGTGTGTCTGTCTATAGGTCTGTCTATCTGTCTATCTTTGTGTGTGTATGTATCTGATAGATAGGAGGAGAGACAGACAAACACACACTAGCGTCCTCCTCTTCCTCTATCAAATGGAGGAGAAGGCTAATGTGTCTGTGTATCTATGTATCTGTCTCTGTATATCCCTAGTGGAGGAGGCTAGTGTGCCTGTCCACCTATGTAATGGAGAAGCAGGAGGAGGGTAGTGTATCTGTCTATACGTGTGTCTACCTACCTATCTCTGCGTGTGTATCTATCTGATAGAGGAGGAGGAGGCCGCTAGTGTCTGTCTGTCTGTATGACCTGCTATCTATCAAATGGAGGAGGCGGCTAGCGTGCCTGTCCATCTGTCTAAACAAGAGGTGGAGGAGGCTCCTGTGTCTATCGATCTGTGTGTGTATCTCTCACTCCCTCTCTCTACGTATGTAAACAGAGGCGGCGGCTAGTGTGTCTATCTGCGTGTATCTCTCGCACACTCTCTTTCTATTTCAGCAGGAAGAGGAGGCGGCTAGAGTGTCTGGCTATGTATCTCTCTGTCTGTCTGTCTGTCTATCTATCCATCTATCTAATGGGGAAGGAGGAGGAGGAGGTGGCTAGTGTTCCGTGTGTCTACCTGTGTGTGTGTGTCTCTCTCTCTCTCAACAGGATGAGGAGGCTAGTGTGTCTATCTGTCCCTCTCTCTCTCTCTCTCTCTCTCTCTAGTTATCTAAAAATGAGGAGGAGGCTAGTGTGTCTATCTGTCTGTGTGTATCTATCGCTGCCTCTATCGAAACAGGAGGTGGAGGAGGCTAGTGTGTCTTTGTATCTCTCTGTGTGTTTCTTTCTGTATCTCAACAGGACGAAGAGGCGGCTAGTCTGTCTGTCTGTCTGTCCGTCTAATAGGGGATAAGGAGGACGCTAGTGTGGCTGTTTCTCGGTCTGTGTGTGTGTCTGTGTTTCTAATGGAGGAGGAGGAGGGGGCTAGTGTGTCCATCTATCTCCCTATGTAGAGGAAGAGGAGGCAAGTGTGTCTGCCTATCTCTGTATCTAATGGAGGAGAAGGAGGAGGCTAGTATGTCTATATATCCGTATACTGGGGGAGCACAGTGTCTGTCTGTCTTTCTATCTAATGGAGGAAGAAGAGGAGGCGGCTGGTGTGCCTGTCTAGCTAATCAAGCAGGCTAGTGTGTCTGTCTGTCTATATCTATCTAATGGAGGAGGAGGAGGCTAGTGTGTCTATCCATCTATCTGTATATCTACGTATTTAATGGAGGAGGCTAGGGTGTCTATCCATCTATCTGTATATCTACGTATTTAATGGAGGAGGCTAGTGTGTCTAATTGTCCGTGTGTTGATCATTTTGTCTATCTAATGAAGGAGGAGCCTTGCGTGTCTATCAATGAATCAAACGGAGGAGGGGTTAGTGTGTCTGTCTATAGGTCTCTCTATCTGTCTATCTCTGTGTGTGTATGTATCTGATAGATAGGAGGACAGACAGACAAACACACACTAGCGTCCTCCTCCTCCTCTATCAAATGGAGGAGAAGGCTACTGTGTCTGTGTATCTATGTATCTGTCTCTGTATATCCCTAGTGGAGGAGGCTAGTGTGCGTGTCCACCTATGTAATGGAGAAGCAGGAGAAGGGTAGTGTGTCTGTCTATACGTCTGTCTACCTACCTATCTCTGCCTGTGTATCTATCTGATAGAGGAGGAGAAGGCCGCTAGTGTCTGTCTGTCTGTCTGTCCTCCTATCTATCAAATGGAGGAGGCGGCTAGCATGTCTACGTATCAGTCTGTGTTTCTATGTAATGGAGGAGGCGGCTAGCGTGCCTGTCCATCTGTCTAAACAAGAGGAGGAGGAGTCTCCTGTGTCTATCGATCTGTGTGTGTATCTCTCACTCCCTCTCTCTACGTATGTAAACAGAGGCGGCGGCTAGTGTGTCTATCTGCGTGTATCTCTCGCACACTCTCTTTCTATTTCAGCAGGAAGAGGAGGCGGCTAGAGTGTCTGGCTATGTATCTCTCTGTCTGTCTGTCTGTGTATCCATCTATCTAATGGGGAAGGAGGAGGAGGAGGTGGCTAGTGTTCCGTGTGTCTACCTATGTGTGTGTGTGTCTCTCTCTCTCTCTCTCTCTCAACAGGATGAGGAGGCTAGTGTGTCTATCTGTCTCTCTCTCTCTCTCTCTCTAGTTATCTAAAAATGAGGAGGAGGCTAGTGTGTCTATCTGTCTGTGTGTATCTCTCGCTGCCTCTATCGAAACAGGAGGTGGAGGAGGCTAGTGTGTCTTTGTATCTCTGTGTGTGTTTCTTTCTGTATCTCAACAGGACGAAGAGGCGGCTAGTATGTCTGTCTGTCTGTCTGTCCGTCTAATAGGGGATAAGGAGGACGCTAGTGTGGCTGTTTCTCGGTCTGTGTGTGTGTCTGTGTTTCTAATGGAGGAGGAGGAGGGGGCTAGTGTGTCCATCTATCTCCCTACGTAGAGGAAGAGGAGGCAAGTGTGTCTGTCTATCTCTGTATCTAATGGAGGAGAAGGAGGAGGCTAGTGTGTCTATATATCCGTCTACTGGGGGAGCACAGTGTCTGTCTGTCTTTCTATGTAATGGAGGAAGAAGAGGAGGCGGCTGGTGTGCCTGTCTAGCTAATCAAGCAGGCTAGTGTGTCTGTCTGTCTGTATCTATCTAATGGAGGAGGAGGAGGCTAGTGTGTCTAATTGTCCGTGTGTTGATCATTTTGTCTATCTAATGAAGGAGGAGCCTTGCGTGTCTATCAATGAATCAAACGGAGGAGGGGTTAGTGTGTCTGTCTATAGGTCTCTCTATCTGTCTATCTCTGTGTGTGTATGTATCTGATAGATAGGAGGACAGACAGACAAACACACACTAGCGTCCTCCTCCTCCTCTATCAAATGGAGGAGAAGGCTACTGTGTCCGTGTATCTATGTATCTGTCTCTGTATGTCCCTAGTGGAGGAGGCTAGTGTGCCTGTCCACCTATCTAAAGGAGAAGCAGGAGGAGGGTACTGTGCCTGTCTGTCTAATGCAGGAGGAATAGACTAGTGTGTCTAACTATCTCTCTGCAGAGGAGCAGGAATCCAGTGTGTCTGTCTGTCTGTCTGTGTTTCTAACTATGTATGTACTATCTATGTATTTAATGCAGGAGGAGGAGGAGGAGGCTAGTGTGTCTGAGTATCTCTCTGTCTCTGTAATGGAGCAGAAGGAGGAGGCTAGGGTGTCTGTCTGTCCATCTGTCTTTCTATTTATCTCCGTAATGGAGGAGGACGAGAAGGCTACTGTGTCTGTGTATCTATGTATCTGTCTCATGGAGGAGGCTAGAGTGCCTGTCCATCTGTCTAAACATGAGGAGGAGGAGGCTCCTGTGTCTATCGATCTGTGTGTGTATCTCTCACTCCCTCTCTCTACGTATGTAAACAGAGGCGGCGGCTAGTGTGTCTATCTGCGTGTATCTCTCGCACACTCTCTTTCTATTTCAGCAGGAAGAGGAGGCGGCTAGAGTGTCTGGCTATGTATCTCTCTGTCTGTCTGTCTGTCTATCTATCCATCTATCTACTGGGGAAGGAGGAGGAGGAGGTGGCTAGTGTTCCGTGTGTCTACCTGTGTGTGTGTGTCTCTCTCTCTCTCTCTCTCTCAACAGGATGAGGAGGCTAGTGTGTCTATCTGTCTCTCTCTCTCTCTCTCTCTCTCTCTCTCTAGTTATCTAAAAATGAGGAGGAGGCTAGTGTGTCTATCTGTCTGTGTGTATCTCTCGCTGCCTCTATCGAAACAGGAGGTGGAGGAGGCTAGTGTGTCTTTGTATCTCTGTGTGTGTTTCTTTCTGTATCTCAACAGGACGAAGAGGCGGCTAGTATGTCTGTCTGTCTGTCTGTCCGTCTAATAGGGGATAAGGAGGACGCTAGTGTGGCTGTTTCTCGGTCTGTGTGTGTGTCTGTGTTTCTAATGGAGGAGGAGGAGGGGGCTAGTGTGTCCATCTATCTCCCTATGTAGAGGAAGAGGAGGCAAGTGTGTCTGTCTATCTCTGTATCTAATGGAGGAGAAGGAGGAGGCTAGTGTGTCTATATATCCGTCTACTGGGGGAGCACAGTGTCTGTCTGTCTTTCTATCTAATGGAGGAAGAAGAGGAGGCGGCTGGTGTGCCTGTCTAGCTAATCAAGCAGGCTAGTGTGTCTGTCTGTCTGTATCTATCTAATGGAGGAGGAGGAGGCTAGTGTGTCTAATTGTCCGTGTGTTGATCATTTTGTCTATCTAATGAAGGAGGAGCCTTGCGTGTCTATCAATGAATCAAACGGAGGAGGGGTTAGTGTGTCTGTCTATAGGTCTCTCTATCTGTCTATCTCTGTGTGTGTATGTATCTGATAGATAGGAGGACAGACAGACAAACACACACTAGCGTCCTCCTCCTCCTCTATCAAATGGAGGAGAAGGCTACTGTGTCCGTGTATCTATGTATCTGTCTCTGTATGTCCCTAATGGAGGAGGCTAGTGTGCCTGTCCACCTATCTAAAGGAGAAGCAGGAGGAGGGTACTGTGTCTGTCTGTCTAATATAGGAGGAATAGACTAGTGTGTCTAACTATCTCTCTGCAGAGGAGCAGGAATCCAGTGTGTCTGTCTGTCTGTCTGTGTTTCTAACTATGTATGTACTATCTATGTATTTAATGCAGGAGGAGGAGGAGGAGGCTAGTGTGTCTGAGTATCTGTCTGTCTCTGTAATGGAGCAGAAGGAGGAGGCTAGGGTGTCTGTCTGTCCATCTGTCTTTCTATTTATCTCCGTAATGGAGGAGGACGATAAGGCTACTGTGTCTGTGTATCTATGTATCTGTCTCATGGAGGAGGCTAGTGTGCCTGTCCATCTGTCTAAACATGAGGAGGAGGAGGCTCCTGTGTCTATCGATCTGTGTGTGTATCTCTCACTCCCTCTCTCTACGTATGTAAACAGAGACGGCGGCAAGTGTGTCTATCTGCGTGTATCTCTCGCACACTCTCTTTCTATTTCAGCAGGAAGAGGAGGCGGCTAGAGTGTCTGGCTATGTATCTCTCTGTCTGTCTGTCTGTGTATCCATCTATCTAATGGGGAAGGAGGAGGAGGAGGTGGCTAGTGTTCCGTGTGTCTACCTATGTGTGTGTGTGTCTCTCTCTCTCTCTCTCTCTCTCTCTAGTTATCTAAAAATGAGGAGGAGGCTAGTTTGTCTGTCTGTCTGTGTGTATCTCTCGCTGTCTCTATCGAAACAGGAGGTGGAGGAGGCTAGTGTGTCTTTGTATCTCTGTGTGTGTTTCTTTCTGTATCTCAACAGGACGAAGAGGCGGCTAGTCTGTCTGTCTGTCTGTCTGTCCGTCTAATAGGGGATAAGGAGGACGCTAGTGTGGCTGTTTCTCGGTCTATGTGTGTGTCTGTGTTTCTAATGGAGGAGGAGGAGGGGGCTAGTGTGTCCATCTATCTCCCTATGTAGAGGAAGAGGAGGCAAGTGTGTCTGTCTATCTGTGTATCTAATGGAGGAGAAGGAGGAGGCTAGTGTGTCTATATATCCGTCTACTGGGGGAGCACAGTGTCTGTCTGTCTTTCTATCTAATGGAGGAAGAAGAGGAGGCGGCTGGTGTGCCTGTCTAGCTAATCAAGCAGGCTAGTGTGTCTGTCTGTCTGTATCTATCTAATGGAGGAGGAGGAGGCTAGGGTGTCTATCCATCTCTCTGTATATCTACGTATTTAATGGAGGAGGCTAGTGTGTCTAATTGTCCGTGTGTTGATCATTTTGTCTATGTAATGAAGGAGGAGCCTTGCGTGTCTATCAATGAATCAAACGGAGGAGGGGTTAGTGTGTCTGTCTATAGGTCTGTCTATCTGTCTATCTTTGTGTGTGTATGTATCTGATAGATAGGAGGAGAGACAGACAAACACACACTAGCGTCCTCCTCTTCCTCTATCAAATGGAGGAGAAGGCTAATGTGTCTGTGTATCTATGTATCTGTCTCTGTATATCCCTAGTGGAGGAGGCTAGTGTGCCTGTCCACCTATGTAATGGAGAAGCAGGAGGAGGGTAGTGTATCTGTCTATACGTGTGTCTACCTACCTATCTCTGCGTGTGTATCTATCTGATAGAGGAGGAGGAGGCCGCTAGTGTCTGTCTGTCTGTATGACCTGCTATCTATCAAATGGAGGAGGCGGCTAGCGTGCCTGTCCATCTGTCTAAACAAGAGGTGGAGGAGGCTCCTGTGTCTATCGATCTGTGTGTGTATCTCTCACTCCCTCTCTCTACGTATGTAAACAGAGGCGGCGGCTAGTGTGTCTATCTGCGTGTATCTCTCGCACACTCTCTTTCTATTTCAGCAGGAAGAGGAGGCGGCTAGAGTGTCTGGCTATGTATCTCTCTGTCTGTCTGTCTGTCTATCTATCCATCTATCTAATGGGGAAGGAGGAGGAGGAGGTGGCTAGTGTTCCGTGTGTCTACCTGTGTGTGTGTGTCTCTCTCTCTCTCAACAGGATGAGGAGGCTAGTGTGTCTATCTGTCCCTCTCTCTCTCTCTCTCTCTCTCTCTAGTTATCTAAAAATGAGGAGGAGGCTAGTGTGTCTATCTGTCTGTGTGTATCTATCGCTGCCTCTATCGAAACAGGAGGTGGAGGAGGCTAGTGTGTCTTTGTATCTCTCTGTGTGTTTCTTTCTGTATCTCAACAGGACGAAGAGGCGGCTAGTCTGTCTGTCTGTCTGTCCGTCTAATAGGGGATAAGGAGGACGCTAGTGTGGCTGTTTCTCGGTCTGTGTGTGTGTCTGTGTTTCTAATGGAGGAGGAGGAGGGGGCTAGTGTGTCCATCTATCTCCCTATGTAGAGGAAGAGGAGGCAAGTGTGTCTGCCTATCTCTGTATCTAATGGAGGAGAAGGAGGAGGCTAGTATGTCTATATATCCGTATACTGGGGGAGCACAGTGTCTGTCTGTCTTTCTATCTAATGGAGGAAGAAGAGGAGGCGGCTGGTGTGCCTGTCTAGCTAATCAAGCAGGCTAGTGTGTCTGTCTGTCTATATCTATCTAATGGAGGAGGAGGAGGCTAGTGTGTCTATCCATCTATCTGTATATCTACGTATTTAATGGAGGAGGCTAGGGTGTCTATCCATCTATCTGTATATCTACGTATTTAATGGAGGAGGCTAGTGTGTCTAATTGTCCGTGTGTTGATCATTTTGTCTATCTAATGAAGGAGGAGCCTTGCGTGTCTATCAATGAATCAAACGGAGGAGGGGTTAGTGTGTCTGTCTATAGGTCTCTCTATCTGTATATCTCTGTGTGTGTATGTATCTGATAGATAGGAGGACAGACAGACAAACACACACTAGCGTCCTCCTCCTCCTCTATCAAATGGAGGAGAAGGCTACTGTGTCTGTGTATCTATGTATCTGTCTCTGTATATCCCTAGTGGAGGAGGCTAGTGTGCGTGTCCACCTATGTAATGGAGAAGCAGGAGAAGGGTAGTGTGTCTGTCTATACGTCTGTCTACCTACCTATCTCTGCCTGTGTATCTATCTGATAGAGGAGGAGAAGGCCGCTAGTGTCTGTCTGTCTGTCTGTCCTCCTATCTATCAAATGGAGGAGGCGGCTAGCATGTCTACGTATCAGTCTGTGTTTCTATGTAATGGAGGAGGCGGCTAGCGTGCCTGTCCATCTGTCTAAACAAGAGGAGGAGGAGTCTCCTGTGTCTATCGATCTGTGTGTGTATCTCTCACTCCCTCTCTCTACGTATGTAAACAGAGGCGGCGGCTAGTGTGTCTATCTGCGTGTATCTCTCGCACACTCTCTTTCTATTTCAGCAGGAAGAGGAGGCGGCTAGAGTGTCTGGCTATGTATCTCTCTGTCTGTCTGTCTGTGTATCCATCTATCTAATGGGGAAGGAGGAGGAGGAGGTGGCTAGTGTTCCGTGTGTCTACCTATGTGTGTGTGTGTCTCTCTCTCTCTCTCTCTCTCAACAGGATGAGGAGGCTAGTGTGTCTATCTGTCTCTCTCTCTCTCTCTCTCTAGTTATCTAAAAATGAGGAGGAGGCTAGTGTGTCTATCTGTCTGTGTGTATCTCTCGCTGCCTCTATCGAAACAGGAGGTGGAGGAGGCTAGTGTGTCTTTGTATCTCTGTGTGTGTTTCTTTCTGTATCTCAACAGGACGAAGAGGTGGCTAGTATGTCTGTCTGTCTGTCTGTCCGTCTAATAGGGGATAAGGAGGACGCTAGTGTGGCTGTTTCTCGGTCTGTGTGTGTGTCTGTGTTTCTAATGGAGGAGGAGGAGGGGGCTAGTGTGTCCATCTATCTCCCTACGTAGAGGAAGAGGAGGCAAGTGTGTCTGTCTATCTCTGTATCTAATGGAGGAGAAGGAGGAGGCTAGTGTGTCTATATATCCGTCTACTGGGGGAGCACAGTGTCTGTCTGTCTTTCTATGTAATGGAGGAAGAAGAGGAGGCGGCTGGTGTGCCTGTCTAGCTAATCAAGCAGGCTAGTGTGTCTGTCTGTCTGTATCTATCTAATGGAGGAGGAGGAGGCTAGTGTGTCTAATTGTCCGTGTGTTGATCATTTTGTCTATCTAATGAAGGAGGAGCCTTGCGTGTCTATCAATGAATCAAACGGAGGAGGGGTTAGTGTGTCTGTCTATAGGTCTCTCTATCTGTCTATCTCTGTGTGTGTATGTATCTGATAGATAGGAGGACAGACAGACAAACACACACTAGCGTCCTCCTCCTCCTCTATCAAATGGAGGAGAAGGCTACTGTGTCCGTGTATCTATGTATCTGTCTCTGTATGTCCCTAGTGGAGGAGGCTAGTGTGCCTGTCCACCTATCTAAAGGAGAAGCAGGAGGAGGGTACTGTGCCTGTCTGTCTAATGCAGGAGGAATAGACTAGTGTGTCTAACTATCTCTCTGCAGAGGAGCAGGAATCCAGTGTGTCTGTCTGTCTGTCTGTGTTTCTAACTATGTATGTACTATCTATGTATTTAATGCAGGAGGAGGAGGAGGAGGCTAGTGTGTCTGAGTATCTGTCTGTCTCTGTAATGGAGCAGAAGGAGGAGGCTAGGGTGTCTGTCTGTCCATCTGTCTTTCTATTTATCTCCGTAATGGAGGAGGACGAGAAGGCTACTGTGTCTGTGTATCTATGTATCTGTCTCATGGAGGAGGCTAGAGTGCCTGTCCATCTGTCTAAACATGAGGAGGAGGAGGCTCCTGTGTCTATCGATCTGTGTGTGTATCTCTCACTCCCTCTCTCTACGTATGTAAACAGAGGCGGCGGCTAGTGTGTCTATCTGCGTGTATCTCTCGCACACTCTCTTTCTATTTCAGCAGGAAGAGGAGGCGGCTAGAGTGTCTGGCTATGTATCTCTCTGTCTGTCTGTCTGTGTATCCATCTATCTAATGGGGAAGGAGGAGGAGGAGGTGGCTAGTGTTCCGTGTGTCTACCTATGTGTGTGTGTGTCTCTCTCTCTCTCTCTCCCAACAGGATGAGGAGGCTAGTGTGTCTATCTGTGTCTCTCTCTCTCTCTATCTCTGTCTGTCTCTAGTTATCTAAAAATGAGGAGGAGGCTAGTGTGTCTGTCTGTTTGTGTGTATCTCTAGCTGTCTCTATCGAAACAGGAGGTGGAGGAGGCTAGTGTGTCTTTGTATCTCTGTGTGTGTTTCTTTCTGTATCTCAACAGGACGAAGAGGCGGCTAGTCTGTCTGTCTGTCTGTCTGTCTGTCTGTCCGTCTAATAGGGGATAAGGAGGACGCTAGTGTGGCTGTTTCTCGGTCTGTGTGTGTGTCTGTGTTTCTAATGGAGGAGGAGGAGGGGGCTAGTGTGTCCATCTATCTCCCTATGTAGAGGAAGAGGAGGCAAGTGTGTCTGTCTATCTGTGTATCTAATGGAGGAGAAGGAGGAGGCTAGTGTGTCTATATATCCGTCTACTGGGGGAGCACAGTGTCTGTCTGTCTTTCTATCTAATGGAGGAAGAAGAGGAGGCGGCTGGTGTGCCTGTCTAGCTAATCAAGCAGGCTAGTGTGTCTGTCTGTCTGTATCTATCTAATGGAGGAGGAGGAGGCTAGGGTGTCTATCCATCTCTCTGTATATCTACGTATTTAATGGAGGAGGCTAGTGTGTCCAATTGTCCGTGTGTTGATCATTTTGTCTATCTAATGAAGGAGGAGCCTTGCGTGTCTATCAATGAATCAAACGGAGGAGGGGTTAGTGTGTCTGTCTATAGGTCTGTCTATCTGTCTATCTCTGTGTGTGTATGTATCTGATAGATAGGAGGACAGACAGACAAACACACACTAGCGTCCTCCTCTTCCTCTATCAAATGGAGGAGAAGGCTAATGTGTCTGTGTATCTATGTATCTGTCTCTGTATGTCCCTAGTGGAGGAGGCTAGTGTGCCTATCCACCTATCTAATGGAGAAGCAGGAGGAGGGTAGTGTGTCTGTCTATACGTGTGTCTACCTACCTATCTCTGCGTGTGTATCTATCTGATAGAGGAGGAGGAGGCCGCTAGTGTCTGTCTGTCTGTATGACCTGCTATCTATCAAATGGAGGAGGCGGCTAGCGTGCCTGTCCATCTGTCTAAACAAGAGGTGGAGGAGGCTCCTGTGTCTATCGATCTGTGTGTGTATCTCTCACTCCCTCTCTCTACGTATGTAAACAGAGGCGGCGGCTAGTGTGTCTATCTGCGTGTATCTCTCGCACACTCTCTTTCTATTTCAGCAGGAAGAGGAGGCGGCTAGAGTGTCTGGCTATGTATCTCTCTGTCTGTCTGTCTGTCTATCTATCCATCTATCTAATGGGGAAGGAGGAGGAGGAGGTGGCTAGTGTTCCGTGTGTCTACCTGTGTGTGTGTCTCTCTCTCTCTCTCTCTCTCAACAGGATGAGGAGGCTAATGTGTCTATCTGTCTGTCTGTCTCTCTCTCTCTCTCTCTCTCTCTAGTTATCTAAAAATGAGGAGGAGGCTAGTGTGTCTATCTGTCTGTGTGTATCTCTCGCTGCCTCTATCGAAACAGGAGGTGGAGGAGGCTAGTGTGTCTTTGTATCTCTGTGTGTGTTTCTTTCTGTATCTCAACAGGACGAAGAGGCGGCTAGTCTGTCTGTCTGTCTGTCTGTCTGTCTGTCCGTCTAATAGGGGATAAGGAGGACGCTAGTGTGGCTGTTTCTCGGTCTGTGTGTGTGTCTGTGTTTCTAATGGAGGAGGAGGAGGGGGCTAGTGTGTCCATCTATCTCCCTATGTAGAGGAAGAGGAGGCAAGTGTGTCTGTCTATCTGTGTATCTAATGGAGGAGAAGGAGGAGGCTAGTGTGTCTATATATCCGTCTACTGGGGGAGCACAGTGTCTGTCTGTCTTTCTATCTAATGGAGGAAGAAGAGGAGGCGGCTGGTGTGCCTGTCTAGCTAATCAAGCAGGCTAGTGTGTCTGTCTGTCTGTATCTATCTAATGGAGGAGGAGGAGGCTAGGGTGTCTATCCATCTCTCTGTATATCTACGTATTTAATGGAGGAGGCTAGTGTGTCCAATTGTCCGTGTGTTGATCATTTTGTCTATCTAATGAAGGAGGAGCCTTGCGTGTCTATCAATGAATCAAACGGAGGAGGGGTTAGTGTGTCTGTCTATAGGTCTGTCTATCTGTCTATCTCTGTGTGTGTATGTATCTGATAGATAGGAGGACAGACAGACAAACACACACTAGCGTCCTCCTCTTCCTCTATCAAATGGAGGAGAAGGCTAATGTGTCTGTGTATCTATGTATCTGTCTCTGTATGTCCCTAGTGGAGGAGGCTAGTGTGCCTGTCCACCTATCTAATGGAGAAGCAGGAGGAGGGTAGTGTGTCTGTCTATACGTGTGTCTACCTACCTATCTCTGCGTGTGTATCTATCTGATAGAGGAGGAGGAGGCCGCTAGTGTCTGTCTGTCTGTATGACCTGCTATCTATCAAATGGAGGAGGCGGCTAGCGTGCCTGTCCATCTGTCTAAACAAGAGGTGGAGGAGGCTCCTGTGTCTATCGATCTGTGTGTGTATCTCTCACTCCCTCTCTCTACGTATGTAAACAGAGGCGGCGGCTAGTGTGTCTATCTGCGTGTATCTCTCGCACACTCTCTTTCTATTTCAGCAGGAAGAGGAGGCGGCTAGAGTGTCTGGCTATGTATCTCTCTGTCTGTCTGTCTGTCTATCTATCCATCTATCTAATGGGGAAGGAGGAGGAGGAGGTGGCTAGTGTTCCGTGTGTCTACCTGTGTGTGTGTGTCTCTCTCTCTCTCTCTCTCTCAACAGGATGAGGAGGCTAATGTGTCTATCTGTCTGTCTCTCTCTCTCTCTCTCTCTCTCTCTCTAGTTATCTAAAAATGAGGAGTAGGCTAGTGTGTCTATCTGTCTGTGTGTATCTCTCGCTGCCTCTATCGAAACAGGAGGTGGAGGAGGCTAGTGTGTCTTTGTATCTCTGTGTGTGTTTCTTTCTGTATCTCAACAGGACGAAGAGGCGGCTAGTCTGTCTGTCTGTCTGTCTGTCCGTCTAATAGGGGATAAGGAGGACGCTAGTGTGGCTGTTTCTCGGTCTGTGTGTGTGTCTGTGTTTCTAATGGAGGAGGAGGAGGGGGCTAGTGTGTCCATCTATCTCCCTATGTAGAGGAAGAGGAGGCAAGTGTGTCTGTCTATCTGTGTATCTAATGGAGGAGAAGGAGGAGGCTAGTGTGTCTATATATCCGTCTACTGGGGGAGCACAGTGTCTGTCTGTCTTTCTATGTAATGGAGGAAGAAGAGGAGGCGGTTGGTGTGCCTGTCTAGCTAATCAAGCAGGCTAGTGTGTCTGTCTGTCTGTATCTATCTAATGGAGGAGGAGGAGGCTAGGGTGTCTATCCATCTATCTGTATATCTACGTATTTAATGGAGGAGGCTAGTGTGTCTAAGTGTCCGTGTGTTGATCATTTTGTCTATCTAATGAAGGTGGAGGGGTAGTGTGTCTGTCTACCTCTCTATCTGTGTGTATCTATGTGATAGAGGAGGAGGAGGACGCTAGTGTTTGTCTGTCTGTCTTCCTATCTATCAAATGGAGGAGGAGTCTAGTGTGCCTGTCCATCTGTCTAAAGAAGAGGAGGAGGCTCCTGTGTCTATCGATCTGTGTGTGTCTCTCTCACTCTCTCTACGTATCTAAACACACGCGGCGGCTAGTGTGTCTATCTGTATGTATCTCTCGCACACTCTAAGCAGGAAGAGGAGGCGGTTAGAGTGTCTGGTATGTATGTGTGTGTATAACTATTTGTGTGTCTATGTGTCTATGTAAATAGGAAGGAACAGGATGATATTGTGCCTGTCTATCCATCTATCTATCATGTCTGTCTATGTGTGTATCTATGTAATGGAGAAGGAGGAGGAGGCGGTTGCTAGTGTTCCGTGTATCTACCTGTGTGTCTCTCTCTCTCTCTCTCTCTCAACAGGATGAGGAGGCGAGTGTGTCTATCTGTGTGTGTCTCTCTCTCTCTCTCTCTCTCTCTCGTTATGTAAAAATGAGAAGGAGGCTAGTGTTTCCTTGTATCTATGTGTGTGTTTTTGTCTGTATCTGAACAGGACGAAGAGGTGGCTAGTCTGCCTGTCTGTCTGTCTAATAGAGGAGAAGGGAGACGTTAGTGTGGCTGTTGCTCGGTGTATGTGTCTATCTGTCTTTCTAATGGAGGAGGAGGGGCTAGTGCGTCCATCTCTCTCCGTATGTAGAGGAAGAGGAGGCAAGTGTGTCTGTCTATGTATGTGTCTGTCTGTTTTATGGAGGAGAAGAGGCTAGTGTGTCTATATATCTAATCGCAGATGCTAGTGTTTGTCTGTCTATGTATGTATGTAGTTTTGTATCTAATGGTGGAAGAGGAGGCAGCTAGTGTGTATATAATGTTTTTTTATGTGTCTTATCTCTATCAAATGGAGGAGGAGGATAGTGTGTCTGTCTAATGAAAGAGGCTAGTGTGTCTATCTGTGTGTCCATGTAATGGAGGACCAGGATGGTTTTGTGTCTGTGTCTCTTTATCTATGTAATGGAGGAGAAAGCTAGTGTGTGTATGTTTAGGAAGAGGGGCTAGTGTGTTTGCCTATATGTCTATGTGTCTATCTGTATCTAATAGTGGAGGAGGAGGCTAGTTTGTTTATCTGTCTTGTAGTCTTTCTATTTGAGAAGGTGGAGGAGGCTTGGGTGTTTATCTGTCTATCTAATGGAGGAGAAGCTGGACGCAGGTATGTCTGTTTGTCTATCTGGTTATGTATCTATATGTAGGAGGAGGCTGTGTGTCTATGTATCAATCTATCTAATCAAGGAGGAAGAGGAAGCTAGTTTGTGTCTATCTAATTGTCTGTCTATGTAATGGAGGAGTTTGAGGCTAGTGTGTCTGTGTTTTCAATTGAGGAGGCGGCGGCTAGTTTCTCTCTCTTTCTGTCTCTGTGTCTTAAATAAGGGCCTTGTACCAGTAAGAGTGCTATTACCATAGATAACTTTTTATCTCATAATACTCACCTTCATGGCTGGGCAAGCATATGTTTTTCACAGCTCTGGCCTCCACATCTTCCTGTGAATTGCCCTCCCCTTCTTTGAAGTCCCACCCCTCTCTCCATACCTCAGGATAGCATATAAGCCTCAACCTTCTGACTGCCTGTAGTCTCATTTTTGCAAGGATCTTGAATGTACGAAATTAAATTTTTCTCCTGTTAATTCATCCTATGTCAATTTAACTATTAGACTGAACCAAAGAAGCTAGAAGGGAATGGAGAAGTTTTCCACCCTCCCAATATACATATGCATGCACATCCCAGAGTACAGCCAAACTATACAAGAAAGATTTGTAAATTGTGAAGAGCAGGAATACATTTCTTGAGTTGACTTAAGTTGAACACTGACCTTGAATCCCCATTCTACGGGTCTCAGATCCTAAACTGCTACAGAGACAACTATAAGATGTGTATATATCCAAATGTGTATTAAACATGGTCCACAAGTGAATAAATGTTAGTGTATGTACCTGTTCTTGAGAATAAAATGTAAATTTTTTGAAACCAGAAGAAGTGTATTTTTCATAATGTTTGCAAACTATATACTGGAATCATTTTGTGTTTTTGATTTTCTTTTAATGCTTTCAAAATTAAACCAATTTCTTAATCAATTCATTTGATTATATTTCAATTTATCTGTAATGAACATTCATCTTTGACTTTACATTCCTGAGGTTTTGGGGTGTTTAGTAGCCATGTATTTAAACAAATGCTTTTAAATACTCGAAATATTTGTGATTTTAAATAGGAAATTTTAAAGTCTGAATAACTGTCACCTATAATATGTATACTTCTGAATCAGAATGTTACTTACAGCTCAGCAAAATTCTTCCAGTCATCTTCACTGATGGATGGCCTTGTGTGACTGAGTGCTGTCATTAAATGTGCCTGATGAATAGCTAGACTGGTTCTCAGTGGTGCTGGTTGGGTAGGGGCATCATCCTCCTTAAATAAAAGGAGAAAAAGTTAACTTCGAGATACAACGAAAAACGGAATCCAAGTGACATTTCTTGTCTGTTTTTTTTTTTTTTAGGAGACTGCTCATTTATACATTGATTTCTCATAAGATTAATAAAAATTGTTAGCACATAACCATTTAAATGATCAATATTTTCAGTCCCTTGTTTATAAATATAGCTCATTTAGAAATAAAATAATACATATCGAAGAGAAAAACAACTTAAAAAAAAAAAGGAAAGCAGGTTTTAAAAAATTTTACAAGTGTAACGAGGAGGGAAAAGCCATACTCCACTTTGGCTCCGGTATCTGCCTTTGATAATACTGATCTCTGCCCTCAGTTGATCTCTTTGTTCCTGGGTGAGTTCTTGATAACCCTCTTGTGAAGCTGCTCTGAACACTGGTGGTCGTGAGGACAACTGATCTTTCCCATGATCTCCAGGAAAATCCTGAGTCATGGAACTTGGTGCTGACAGGCATTGCGAGCTCTGCAGGGTTAAGTATAATAATGAGAGGAGGAAGGGAGGGGAAAAGAGCAGGAGAGAAAAAAATTATGTATCAAAGATAAAATTAGAAACAAAAGTTACAGTATCTTGACATGGGTAAGCTTACATTTTAATTAACTGAAATTAAGCAAGTTTAAAATATGTTCACATTCCATAAAGGTTCATCTATATCTATATTGTTGAACAACCACAGAGTGAAAACTGCCATAATGCAAGGTTTGTTAAAGTTTTGCTATTAAACCCACCACAATAATGCCCTAGTGAGAGGTCCCAAATGAGTCTTATTCTCAGTTTTCAGGAAACAGTTATACTAAAGTTTGGGACACTTCTATATATAAAGTATGAAATAGAAAACAAAGACTGGAATTAAATAGCTTACTATTCTTGAGAATAAAAATGGGTTAGTTTTATTTTTTTAAACCTATATATATATATTTTTATATTTTCTAAATAAAGGAAATTTACCAAAATATAACTAAATATATGTAAAAATGTTATGTTTACCAATAAAGCAACAGTGAACCACTGTTAAATTTTTTGGGATGTGTTGAATGCTATTTTAACTTAGAAAAATAATGATATCGCCCACATTTAATCTGAACATTTTCCTTGTTGAAACATCACTACTAACATTTTCACTGTGCTTACACTTTCCACTAGCAGTATTACAAATAGGTAACATTTTTTTGTCAAAATTTGTACCAAATTTATCATTATACTCAACTGTTTTACAATAACAGAATTTGAGTCTGACATAAAATGGATCTGCTACTAAAGATGCTTTAAAACCACTAATGAAAGGAGATAAACCTGAAAGAAAGCAAAGGGGAATCACAAGCACTGGATTTTTGGCGCCCCCGTGCTGCCAGCTCTCACATTTCTTAACAGGGAATGAAAATGACTAATTAGTGTAAGAAAAGACTATTTTACTAAAGAACCAACCAAGCAGAAAGATTACGTGGGGCTGGTTAGGATAGAAATTATACCCACATACGGCTTTCTATTTCAGAAGTGTACAATGACGTGTTACACAAGGTACCAAATCAGACGAGGTTCCATTTCCAAGTTCTGATTCATAAGAGCTTCCAAAGTAGAGCCGGTACACGTTGAATTTTGATTCATCTGGCAGCATCTCAGACACCTCTAGAGAAACAAGGGACTGCTCTAGGCCACTTTCTCCATCTCCAGCTGAATCGTCAGAGCCACTGCTATGGTTAATAAAAACCATTGAAGATAGACTTAGGTCACTATCAGAGCTGGAACCTCCATCCTAAAACACACAAAAGGACAACCAGTTGTAAAGCTCTACAGAAGCCATAACTCAGCAATAGACCACGCAGACAGCATCCCAATAGACCAGTACAAGGAAGCTTGAGGCATTTTTCACAAAAGCTCGTATCGATTCAATAATGGTTCTGAAGCACATCATAAAATTTTAATTATTAAAATAAGGAAAGGCAAGATGAATGTGTAGATAATTTGCCAACCATCTTCCCCAAAGTAACAAACTGAGGACTCAGACCTCTGGATTTTATTTTCATGTCTCTGTCTTCTAATTCTTACTTTTCTACTCTGAAATAATATAGTACTCCATAACATGGTTGATTTAACATTATAATGTGCTTTACAAATAAACACATTTTCTGCTAATGAACAGGGGAGAAAAAACTCCAATGGCTTGCCAAAACAAATAGCAAAAATTCGGCAGTATCTGAATTTAGCCCCTGCAACAGTCTCCAAAAAATTGTAGGGGAGAAGAGTATACAGGAAAAAGACTTCCTAGAAAATAATGATAAAGTCCACAATGTAGCAGAGTTCAAATTATTTGCTGCAAAAATTAAAATATTATCCTTAGAGGAAAGGCTGATTCTAGGGCTTGAGTACAGACACAGTACAAGATAAACTGAGAACATCTAGCTGAATAGGGAAGTAAGTAACTGATCAAAGAATGACAAGGCCATACCAAAAGGGCACAGAAGCCATCTTAAAATTGGCTCCTATTGGCCAGATCTGGAACACTTTTAGCTTCAAAATAACTTTGCTGATTGAAAAAAAATTAAAGTACAAACAAATTTAAAACCTCAATATAATTCATGATACCCCAATTTAAATAATACCCTTCCACAAGCCAGCGTATTTTGCCAATAGTATGGTGATGTTAAAGAAACACGACACCAAACTCTTCATGTAATTAATTACAAATTCTCTGCAAAACCAATATTCCAACTGTAGTACATTCAACTTAAGGTGAATTTCTATACAGTTTTATGAACATTGTCTAAAAAAAATTTTTTTTAAGGGTGAAATTTTGACATTGAACTGCTCCTATCACTCATAAGACACCATAGTAACGCTTTCCTCACATAACTTACTTGGAGTCCACAGGACAGCAGCCTTCCATGTAACGCCTCTAACTGGGCATTGTAAAGTAAAGCTTTCAGATCAGCTCCCGTGAAGGAGTCAGTTGCTGATGCCACGTGCTGAAGGTCCACATCATCTGCCAGAGGTAGAGAGTCACTGAGCACGTTTAAAATTTCAAGACGTGACACCTGAAGGGAGAAAAGCTAATTGATTTAACAAATAAAACACAAAATTAAATATTATTTTAAAGTATATCTTAACGATTTTTAAAAAATATTAACATATATATCTAATAAGCTTTACAGGAAAGTTGAGGAATGTACCAACTAGTCTACATCTATCCTCCTTGGAACTTTCTCCCTAACAGAAGGAACGTGGAAAGGAAAGTATTCAGTGTACATCATTTCTTATTCAGACAGTGCTAACTCGCTAGATTTGGGCACATCAGCCAAGAAAGTGTTTCAAAAGGAAAATTAAATAATAGCTACTTATGATACACATTTTATACCTTTGACTATTCATTTGTCTATTTCTTCTGTCATTCATTCCTTTCTGAATTTGGGAACAAGAGCTGGAACAACATAGGACTAGAAACAGTTAAAAGTCGCATCTCTACATAACCTGCATAGACAATGCTTCCTAGTCATATGCTTGGTTCTGTATCGGTCTTTTGTCAGGATGATGAGGTGTGTGATCTTTGAACACAGGGAATGTGGACATGCAATACTTTGGGTTTCCTTCTCTTTTTTTCCAATTAGCCACCACTGAAAGATGCCAGTTCTTAGACTTGCATGGAATGACTGGGCCAAAGAGGTTTCGTATCTAATTCAGAATCTTTTTATGTTGTGAGAAAAAGTGACTAAGGTCTTTGCCTAAAGCTGGTCTTCTAAGCACAATTGCTATTACCTAACAGAAGTAACGTTCACAAGGAGAGTTTAGCATTTGTTGGGTTTCTGGACTCTGAATATGAAACTGTCACCTGATCAGGAGGAGGACAATATACACATTTATCTAGTCGGCCAGGCCTGAGCAGGGCAGGGTCAATCAAGTCAGGGCGACTAGTGGCAGCCAATACGTAAACACCTGGGGGGACAAAAATAAAAATTTTCTAATAAATCCTGGTGAAATTTTGTTATAAGAAGATATTTCTGTATCTACAGTCATTACCCTGTAAGCCTTCTACTCCATCCAACTGAGTCAGCAACTGGTTAACTACGCGATCTGTAACTCCTGTATTATCGTGGCCTCGTCGAGGGGCAATGGATTCAAATTCATCAAAGAAGAGAATGCAGGGCTTTGCAGCCTGCGCTCTGGGAAAGCAAACAATATTTCATATTTGAATAGGGGTTCAGAGTTTGCAAAGTAATTTCACATACCTATATATATCTGTATACACATATATATTTATGTATTTAATTCTTCACAAAAAACCCTTAAGGAAGGCAAAGCATATGTAATTGTCCTTGTTTTCAGTAAACTGAGTCTTGGAGAGATCAGGGAACACTCATGCCTTCTGGACAGCGACTAAAATGAAAAACAGCCTTATTCAGTAAGTGAAATGCTTCTTTGATTCTTATTGCAACTAAACTTTTAATCATATGCTTACTGGTCACCTGTACTTCTTTTGTGCAATGTCTCCTCATGGCTTTTGTTCATTTAAAATTGGCAAGCTCAACATTTTCATATTGTTTTATAAGGGCTCTCTATATTTCAGTTACCTACATTTTTTTCTTACATACATTTTTTTCTAACTTGAACTCCAACTTTTTATTAATTAATTTTGTTTTAATTAAAAAGAAGAGAACATAAGTTCTATCTCTGGTAACAGGATGGACTAAATGTCTGGAGAATGACCCCTAATACAAAACAAAATGTCACATTGATTGAAAAAAAAACCCCCAACATATCTTACTAACTGTATGGCAAATAAGATAAATCTGAGGCCAACAACAGACTGGAATTACCTGTTCCTTGAACGTCTGGCAAAACTCTCTTAGGAAACCGGCTGGGTCTGATGTTTGACTTGTGCAAGGATTTTTAACGAAAGACTCATTTTCTTCCTATGGTTATGGGACTTTTCAGATTTTGTTTCTTCTTTTGCTCGATTTTGATCAAATATATTTTATCTATGTCACCCAAGTTTGAAATGCATTGGCATTAAGTGTAATATTTAATAATAGATCCTTATTATCTTTCACATTTCTGGTATATCTATAGTCATCCCTTTTATCCTTATTATTGTTTATTCAACCTTCCTTTCTTCTTCCTGATCAGTCCTGCTGATCAAGTTTACAAAAAAATTTGGGTTTGTGAACTTCTCTACTGAATTGTTTTCTATTTCACTAATTTTCATTATCTTTATTATTTCCCTTTTAATTTTTTTTTCATTTATATCTGTATTTTCTTAATTTCATGAGATGGATACCTAGTGATTAACTTTTGATCTGTTTTCTAAGAATTAAAAAATTCTTAGAAAAAAAAATTTTTCTTGGAATAAGTATAATTCTTTTCTCCCTTGAAATAAGTTTTACAGCATCCACAATTTTAATAAACAGATTTTTATTATTATTCAGTGCCAATTATTTTCCATTATGATCCCTTCCTTCACCTATGATTAATTTAGAAGAGTTTTTTAAATATTTAAATGTATGGGGGGGGTTAGCCTTTCTTTGAGAAACTTAACTTAACTGTGTTTTCAGAGAATGGAGGGTATATGATATTGTTTCTTCGAAACTGCAACTGCTATGTATGGCATGACATATAGCCAATTTTCAAAAATGTTCCAGGTGTGCTTGAAAAGAATGTGTATTCTCTAGTTGTTGGGTACATGTTCCAATCATGCTTACATCAACCTTGCTGATTATGTTGTTTAAATAGTCTAAGTTTTTACTTTTTTTTTAAACTGAATTTTTATTTATTTATTTTTCTAATTATTGAAAACTGTGTTAAAAAATCTATGAAGGTGGATTTCTCAATTTCTCCAGTTCCATAAATATCTGCCTTAAATATTTTGAAGCTACAGTATTAGATACATATAATTTTAGAACTGTAATATCTTCCTGGTAAATTGAACCTTTTGTCAATACATGGTTGACATTCTCTGTAGTAATGCTTTCTTGGTAATGTTCTAGTTCTTAAATTGGGTGGTGGAAATACAAGTTCAATTTATTATTCTTTAAAATATATATGTACATTATATATATTCTAACTCCGTGTTTTTTAATAAATTTTAGAATAGAACAAAGTAGCTTTTTCATTTAGGAGCTCCCTATAATCCCATCACACTTAAATATTATTTTCATTCTTAAGCTTCTGTATTCATATGTATTTTTGTATAAATGCAGTAATAATTATACTCTATTTTAACCAAGTTGGCCACATGGAATCTTAATTTATAAAAGAGATAAACTGGGTAACTATGCTTCATATGGTTTGAGATTCCTCTGAATAACCACTTATGATTACACTTGCAGCATTTCAGGAATATTCCTTTTTTTTTAATTTTTTTTTGGGGGGGAGGTGATTAGGTTTATTTACATATTTTTTTTGTTAATGAAGGTACTGGGGATTGAACCCAGGACCTTGTGCATGCTAAGCACACACTCTACCCCTGAGCTATTACCCTCCCCAGGAATATTTCTAATGTAAATGTAGAGCCAAATAACTTCCAAAACTTAGTATCAAAAATGTTTTATATTTAAGTGGTATTTGGTGAAAAAGTAAATCTTTTTTCCCTAGCTTATTAATAATCCACATAAATCATAGGTTTCAAACATCAATTTTTCAAAAAAGTAAGTGAAGAACAAAAAGCATTGACTGATCAATAAACACACAGTCCAGTTACTTAAAAAACATTCATAGGGAACCAACCTAATAAAAATATCCCGAACAGCTTGTTCACTTGCTCCAATATATTTGCTGAGTAACTCTGGCCCCTGTTAGGGAAAATAAAATTAAATTAGAATGAAAATTATCTAAAAACAAAATATAATTTTTGTGCATGACTAAGTCTTAATGCAATAATGGAAAAATTTTAATATAACTAAATGGATTTCTGTCAAATACATGTAAAAAATTAATATGGCTGGAATTAACGTCATACCACAAGTTCTATACTTGGTGTATCCTCTGCGTAGAACACTTGTCCCCAGATAGTCTCATGGCTCGTTGCTTCATTTCTTTTAGATTTCTGACGGGACCCCACATCCTCAGAAAGCCCTTGCCTGACAGCCCTGTGTGTGAGCCACTTGGTTACTCTGCACCTCCCTCTCCTGCTGTCCTCCTGCACAGCACCGGCCACCACCTGACAGTACAGTATATACTCCATGTGTCTACCTGCTTACTGTCGCCCTCCACTGGTAGAATACAAGCTCTGAAAAGGCAGCTTTGATCAATAGTCAATTGCCAGGGCCAACAACAGCACCTGCCACATCATAAGCACTGAACAATTATTTGTTTAGTAAACTAATGAATGCTTTGAAAAAGGAAAATGTTCTGTCTATCTCTGGAGACTCCAGAAAATATGTAATAAGACATGAATTACTTTAATCAGTGTCTTCAATTACAGAAACCAATTTATTTGTACAGAAGTTGGAGAATGTATAATTTTTCCTAAAAATCAACTGAAAAAACTTTCAAAACAAACTTTACTACATATAACAAAGTCAATAATAAGGACAATCTTTCCTTATAGTGAAATATTTGTGAAAACTGAATAGGCCCTACAGGGATCTCCAGTGAAAAATCATTACCTCAGAAAGACCAAATACTGATCAGGATATGTGACCAAAATAAAGAATTTCTAATACTCAGCCATCTAGATCCCTATTAACACGCCAGTATGTAATCAGACTTTCTCAACACAGTCAGAGAACTACAGAGGAAGGAACAAGAAATAACAAAGGCAAAATATCAGGAATAAGGCAGCATACTGGTGCCAGCGAAAGGCCTGTCTTTGACGTGTGCCTCCCAGGATCCACCCCCCGACCCACCTAGAATCAGCTCTCTAAGGAATCCTTTGCACTGAGAACTCACTCCAAGTTGTGATCTGCAGATTTGCTAAAGGGGATAGATAGGATGTCCTCCCTAGTGGAACAATCTAATATACAACAATATTTGCAAGCTCTATACTTGAAAAGTATAAGGTTTTAGGAAAAAACAGTAAAAAACTATATCCTAGTGACAAGTGAAAAAAGTATGGTCATAATTATTCCAAAATCCAAAAAAAGAAGACAGGAAAATTTAAAAATTACAGTGCATCTCCATCATTACCAGAGTACCCCTGTAACCAGCTCACAAAAACTCATGTGATAAAAAAAAGGGCAAACATACCTAATTGCAAACTGCTAAACTGGCTTTCAGATTGTAAATCAATTTTGAATAAGACTACAATACAGGTATTCTCTGCTTTCTGAAAATTTACTTTATGCCACTTCACTTTTATGAAAGACCTACACTAGTACCTGTTTTCACTAACTGAAAGAAATACGAAGAAATGTTCGCATTTATGAAAAAAGGTGTAAGGCGAGAATAGCGTTCAACATTCGCTTCTCCGTGAGCTGCTGCGGTGGCAGCGCGCACCCTGATCAGGGAGAGCGGCCCCGCAGGGCTCCTTGCCAGGGAACTGCGCTCAGCATCTTGGCATCAAGCCGCCAAGGCTCCGGGCCGTGTCTGTGATTGTGCTTTATTGCGATCTGTTCTGTTCACCTGTTAGTGAGGTGTGTCTAACTGCTTCTTTGCTTTATGCCATTAAGGTTTACAAAAATGCTTTGGAGAAACAGGGTGGCGGGGAAACCTGCATAAGATTCCTTTGCTTTGAAATGTCACCACTCCTTGATAAACTAATACTGCTGGGGTGCTGAACCTGTACAAAGAAGACATCAGACCCCAGATCATAACAACACACCCCAGTCACAGTGGTGGACAGGGAATCATTGCCCGAAATGACCTGGCAGCGTGTCCTCTAATTACCACACTCTCCTTATATGTGAGAAAACTTAGACCTAGTGTGACACAAGCAAGGGTGATATATAGCCAACAAATAACAGAACCATAAAATCCCCAGCTTCCTGCCTCAGTGTGGTCTCCAGCCCCTGGTCTCCTAGGTTTTCTTTCCCCTTCAAGTATAGTTTGTTTTTATCTGAATATTTTGCATAATTCTATTTTTCAATGCATGAAGATCTGCCCAAAGAACACAAGTCCTACAAAAGAGAAGTGCCTCATTATTCAATTTCCCACACAGCTTAACTAATAGATAAATTGCTGCTCCTGCTGGTTCTCCAAATATGAGACTATAAAGAGACATAAATGTTGCTGGCAAGGATATGAAGAAATAGGTATGCTCACTTACACACTGCTGGTAGGGATGTAAAATGGTACAGTCACTGTGAAAATTAGTTTGGTGGTTCCTCAAAAAGTTGCACACAGAACTACCATATGACCCAGCAGTTACACTCCTGGGTATACAGATATTCAAGAGAAATGAAAACAAAACTCCATACTGAAACTGTACACAAATGTTTATAGCAGCATTATTCATAATAGCCAAAAGTGGAAACAATCCAAATGTCCAGCTATGGTGAATGAATAAGCAACTGTGGCATTTCCATACCACCTTAAAAAAGATTGAGTATCATCGAGCCATAAAAGAACTGAAGTACTGACACATGCTACAACTTGGATGAACCCTAAAAATATCATGCAAAGTGAAAGAAGCCAGACACAAAAGGTGACATATTGCATGATTCCTTCTATATGAAATATTCAGACAGGCAAATCCATAGAGACAAAAAGCAGATTGGAGAGTGCCAGAGATAGGAGATGGGAGAAGGAAGAATGGGATGAAAAAAGTTTTGAAACTAGAGAAAGGTGGTGGTTACACAGCACTGTGAATGCATTAAATGCCACTGAATTGTCTACTTTAAAATAGTTAACTATATGGTACATAAATTTAACCTCAGTTAAAAAAAGAGAAAAACATAAACGCAAAACATACCTTGACACTAATAAAATTCATTCCACTCTCTCGTGCAATTACTCCAGCTATTAAGGTTTTCCTGTTCCAGGAGGACCATATAATAGTACTCCTGTCCTTTGTCGTATGGGCAAGTTTGCAAATAATTCTGGGTACTGAAAAAATACAAAAATATGACAAAGAGATCTAGTCTAAAAGAAATACTTAAGCAGCAGCCAAAGATCAATATATAGAAAAAAATATTCGGATGGTAACAACTGCCACCTTTATTAACATTACAATGATAGAAAAAAATTCCTACTTAAGATAACAAATGAACTCAAAGGAATTACCACAGATTTTTTTCTCAACTGGAGCATGGAATACATTCTACATATAACGCATATAAATGCATCAGAAGCTCTTTTCACTTTTTCCCGCTTTTAAAAAAAAACATCATAAAAGTACTACATTAAGCCTGTGCGTCCGAGTCATGGAGTGGTCCCTTGCTGTCACCTCTGCAAATGGGCTCAGTGGCCTAGCGTCCAGTCCCCGCCACCTGTGATCATGCGCCAAGGCCCACGAGCGGTCGCTGCTGAGCTTTCCACCAGCCTACAGGCAAGAGCTCGGTAGCCACCCCTCCAGCGGCTCGCTCGTGGCCACCTACGACTGCTACCAGTGCTGCCCAGGCCCCACTTCCAGTAAAAGCTCCTGCGGAAGTGCAGAGTACCCTGGGGAAGCCATCCCCTGCCACTTGGGTCTCCTCAAAGCCGACCCGGGTCACTGGTGGGCTAGCTTTTTCTGGAAGTCCACTCTCCATTCATGGCCACGGTTTTGGAGTCCCCAGAGCACTCGGAATCGCCCCAGACCTCTACCGGCATGATCACCTGTGACCTGTCTTGGGAAGTCGTGGGCAAGCAGCAGACTGGCGGCCAGCCTGGCAAAACCACCTCTGGTCCCTCATTCCGAGTGGCCGCCACCAGCTGCCAGGCTGCTTTCCAAGGTGCTGGGCTCATAAGAGCCCCTTCCCTCTCCTCCACAAGACTAAGCAGGCTACAGCCAGAAGAAGCAGGGTTCTGTATTATCAAAACAGCAAAACACCAAAAAGGAAGTTGAGAGAACCCCACTCGTTACTCTCCAAGCCACATGAGAGTCTTCCTGACACCTCATAACCCTGTGCCTTGCACCAAGTAGAAAATAAACTCCAAGCAGCCATCCAAAAAACAGACAGACATACAAAAACCCCCACTACATTAAGAAAATAAAAACCAATCTTTTAACAAGAATACTGCCTTCCACTTGGTATATGGGGCAAGTTATGACAGCTACACAGCTATGTATGTTCAAATATATTCAATCAAAGAAAGAAAAGAAATAGTGAAGCATGTGTAATGACAACAAACAGTAAAATCACCCAAGAGTCTCCATGCTAAATAAGCAATCATTTCTAAACTCTCCTTCTAAAGCACCAAATTGAACTAACAGGTGAGCCAAACAGCAGGCTACTGTTAGCAATCTCCTGGCCTCCTCTATTAGGTATGCCTATTTAGTCCTACCTGTTGACAAGATTCCAACCTCATCTCGACCTACATTCTAATCTGAAAGAGGCTCCAAAGCCAGCACATATGCAGATTGATACGGACATATCTGGATACTGACTACCTGGTGCCCAGATTCAGCATGTGGGGTCATGATCCTGCTGGCAAGTACGCCCATGCCCATGTTCTCCCAAACAGGTTCTCACCTCCCAAACAGGTATGCCTTGGGCCCCACCCGACAGTTCCCAGGACTCGCCATCTAGTTCCATGGAACTGGGGTCCTTACTCAGCCAGTTCTTCACCTCTTTGCTTGGGTCTCTGATCTCATGCAAAGATTCTTAACTCTCAGGTTTCTGTTTCAAACATACCACCTCCTAGATTCTACTTTTGATCTTCTAAAGAACAATCTACATCTGCCACCCTAATCCTGCCATCTGTTTGGTCTATGCTGCCTGCTAACTCTGCCTTTCTAGGGTGGCACCAAGAGCCTGGAAATCTGATTTAATCATCAGTTCTGTGGACCTAGATGACTCTCTCATCCCCTAGTTTACTCCCATCTGTTCCTGTTCAACCCTAGCTGACAGTTCATTTGTTTTAGTAGAATCTGAATGATTCAAAACACAAGAATTATGAAATTCACACCAAAATGTATTTCTTATAAATATCACCCTAGCATTCTTTACGGTCAAGGAATGTATCAAATACTTTAAAAATCTGTTAAAGTACCAAATTAGGGCTGGGCATTTATTTGGTATTTAGTTTACTGAATTAAACTAAGCTTAGGCAAGCCAACACATAAAGCCAGAACCAATGATCCAAGTGGTTCTTCTGCGTATAGGTAGTACTTGACTTTTTTTTTTTAAGTACCTTGGCTGGTAACTGGATAGTATCCATGAGTATCTGTCGAACTTCATGTAATCCACCAATCTTATCCCAGCCCAAGTCCCTAGGTTTATGCAGGTTGACATTTCGCAGAGATGCAGGAATAAATCCTTGAAGAGCTTTGTGGAAGTCCAATGTTGTTAAAACTAATTCTGTTTAAAAATAAACAAAACTTCTTTTGGTACTCATACCTGTATACGAATCTTCAAAATACGCCATAACACAGTTGGCCCATTTACCTTCCCCCACCCTCTCCTCCGGTAACTGCTACTCTGTTCTCTCTATCTGTGTGTTTATGTTTAGTTTGGTTTGTTCATTTACTATATATTTTTTTTTGTTTTTTTAACTCACATATGAGAGAAATCATGTGGTGTTTGGCTTTCTCCATCTAACTGATCTCGCTTAGCCAACGGTACCTCAATTTAAAAATGCAATCAATTTAGCTGGAAATGCCAATTTTCTAACTCAAATAATTGCTTATTTGAATAATAAAATGAATATATTTAATTCTTATCTTACTGCAATTACAGCTCTCCACCACAGACAATAAAGAATCCAGATTTTAGTTTTAACAGTAAAACTTACCTTCCCTGGTGGATATGCTCTGATGAGAGAGACGAGAATGTATGGCTCGATCTACAAGCACCGGTAAAATCTCTAGCACAAACCCTTCTGTTTCCTGAGCTATCCTGCTGCAGGTCAAGATCAGCAAACTCTGTTCATATCACAGTCCAGTTTATTTTTTATGACATTATGCAGAATTTTCACATCTTTGCTCCTAAAGAAAACATAAAATTCAAATTTCTGATTTTACTCAACTGCAAATTTTTGTACACGTATTTGAGAAAAATGAGGTTGACATAATCTACAGTGAGAGAAAGCAGACTGGTGTTTGTCTGCAGATGGTGTGGGGGGAGGGATGTTTGCACAGGGGCACTAGGTACTTCTAGGAACGATGGAAATGTCTGCCACCATAATCGTGCTGATGGTTTAATGGTATTTACATGCGCTAAAACTGATCAAATTGTATACTTTCAACGGTGAGTCTGTTGTCTTCAATTATACCTCAATAAAAAAAAATCACATTCATAAATGATTGTTATTTCTGTCTCCAGTAAGATGACTTTTTAGTTTGGTTCCTTTAAGAATATTTTGTTGTTGTTCTTGTAAAACAAATTTCTAAAAACATATTCAGTGACCAATACCACTGCCATTCTGTTGAACTTAACAGGTATATACTCTGTTCTTCAATAACAGTCAATTAGCACAGGGTCTGAATATTTAGGGTAGATGCTAGGTAAGAATTTTAAACAAGAAGTAAAATGAGCTTGCTTGTCCTGGAACATACTTCTTGAGCTCACTGACACCAAAGCTATCATGAACACGAGTCCCCGAAAGAGATGATGGGCCCTACAGGATGATATTGTGATAATACGAAATACGTATTTGGTCTTTGCCCTATGTCTGGCACAGATCTCCTAAAACCTCTAAAACTTCCTAACTGATAGGTGATAAAGGTTCGTGATAT